>NW_010972809.1:4866152-4868967 GCF_000737465.1 Haliaeetus leucocephalus | reverse complement strand
GGCGGCCGTTGGTGGCCGGCAGAGGGCGCGCGGGGCCCGGCCGGGGGTGGGGGGGCGCCCCCCACTCCTCTCCCCTCAGGCGGGACCCCGGCTGTGGTGGGTTCTGTGACCGGCGCTCCGGCCCCCGAAATACCCCGCTGGAGTGGAAACGCCGGCCCTACCCGTACGCGAATGGTGGAGGTTTGTTGGTGGGATTGTTTCCCCTCGCCCTCCCCCCGTTTTTCCTTCTCCTAATTCCTACTTCTGTGGAGTGTTTATTCGTGCCAGTCACACCCGCCCGGCAGCCCTCCTCCTGCCACCCTGCCAGCAAGCCCGCCGAGCCCCCTCTTACACAGCCACCGCCTGTCCTCACGTCCCCTGCTCTGCCTGTCCTTCCCTCCCCAAGATACCACAAGGGTATGAAGTGGTCTCATCGCGCCCTTACAAAAGGGCTACTTCTCCTGGTTTTTTAACCTTTAAGGAACTACCTTATCTGATTAAATACTAAGATCATGTTCCCTTTTTTTCTTTTTTTTTCTGCTTTATCTACCAGGGCAGACTGTGATTTCTCCTCCTTGAGATCTTCCCAGCCATCGCTGCCTGTGCTTGCCTTGCCCAAGCATCCCCGGCTTATTCTCCCTCAAGGTCACAGCGTCACCAGCAACCTAAGCCCAGCTGCCTCAGCCCTGCTGGGGACCCCTTGACGACATCGGTGTTGCTCTGTACATTGCTGCCTACAGAGCTCATAATAATCCCTACAGGGAGCTAATACTCTCAGGCCTTCCGTGGCAACACCTCCCTGGTGAGAGGTCTTGCTGAGGACAAAACACTGGCCACAAGTCCCTGCTTGTATGAAGTTAGTTTGGAGGAGTGAATTTTGGTTGTTCTGCTGCTTCATTCAAGGCATGCTCTTCCTCCAGCGTGGTCCTCCCAGTGCGGTGCTACCGGGAAATGTCATTGCCATGCACCACCTTTTTTTGCTTTAAAGTCAATACTTTAGCAATATTTTCCTCAATGATCCAGTTAGCTTTGTTTCCACATGACAAAAAGTGCATTTCAGATTTGTATCCTGCTTACCCGCTGGATGATGGGCTGAGTTGAATAAATGGGACTAATTATGGCCCCTTGTAAGATGAGTCCCTGCCTCTTTATCCCTTCTGCACTGTCAACAGAGCTTCTCCAAGTGCGTCAGTGTGTTTGATCAGAAAATGTTCAATTAATTAAGACGTTGCATGCCTGAGGTTTGACAGCCAACGCAGCATTGTATACAGATACGTGCTTGTTTCCATACATGCCTCTGGCCTATCAGACAGTCTTGCTGACATCTGTCAGTAGGTTGCAATGGGGTTTATAAGCTATAATGTTCACAAAAATGTTAGTTTTCCTTTTGTCTGGGAATTTCTCTGATTACACCACAGTGTCCCATGGAGTATACTTGTTCTTGGGACATTGGTCTACATTACAAACAGCTTTGGTGTTGGGCATGGTTTTTAAGCGCATTGAAAAATGCTTTCTCAAAGTTCAGCATGCAGAAGTTAAATAAACCAGAATAACTGTTTCGAAATTCTTCACTATACATTTCTCATTCAAACATAAATGATATGCTATTTTCTCACTGAGCCCTACTCAAAGCGCGGAATAATTCTGCCCTAAAACCAAATCACTGTGTAATGAAGGGGACCATTTTCTGTGAGGCCTGAATTATACAACTGTAAGGTGGTGGGAGTGTAGGAAGAGGGAGGGAGAACCTTCCCTCCATCATAGAACAGGGATCTGGCCCGGCAGCTGAGTTCTTTCTCCATCACAGTGATTCTGTGCTTGATCAGTCAAACCCAGAGCCCTCTAGGGAGTCATTCACCGTGAGTTTCTCATTGCCTGGCTTGATACCTACTTGCAGAAATGCCAAGCATTGTCAGCTGCAAAGAAAAGGCTTTGGGAGCGGTCTGCTGAACCAAATATCCTGCAATAGTCTATCTGAAAAAAATCAGGTCATTGGCATCAAGCAGGATATTAGTTGATTTATCTGTCGTGGCTCTTCATCTATAAATTGCAAATTATGTTGCGAATTACTTTACCTCTCCAATCCCTTACATCAAAGGATGCTGACATAAAATGATGCTTATGAAGTACTATAGCAAGCACTGTTGAAGAAACGCCAGTGAGGAAATGTGTGCGTGAAATATGGCCCAGGCACACGCATTTAGGAATGGCGGGGAACTTGCTGGCTTTTAAATCAGTAAGCACCATGCATCCTGTGCTTTGAAAGAGGCGGCGTTCAGCTTAAAGACTGCTTTTTTATTACTATTATTATATAAAGCAAAGGAACTAACTAAAGTATGGTTACGGAGTTAAGGTTCTCTGAAGCCTTCTCATCTTTTCTAACTTCTGGGGGCTTTCATCTGCAGCAGCACTGCCTGTAGAGCTCTTGGGTTCAAAGGAATAGCCAGGAACGTTACGCAGCAGCACCTGCACGTTGCCTCAGGATGACAGCTCCTCTGCCGCACACCCTACCGCCAACGGAGCTCAGGCACCTCCGGCCTTCCCAGCCAAAATCCACCTTGTGCGCCTCACCTCCCTGCCCCGTCCCGCCCCGCCGGCGCTCATCGCCCTCTCCTCAGCTCGCCGTCTCCTCACCCCTCCTCAGCGGCGAGCGCGGGACGGCCGGGGAGCCTCAGACCCCGCCGCCGAGGTGCTGACGGCCGCGCTCTCCGGAGCTTTTGTGTTTTAACGCCGCCGCCGCTTACTGTTCCCGGTCGCGGCATCCCGGCCGCCGGTCAGACCCGCCCGGCAGGGGAGAGGGGCCCGGGCGGCCCCGCCACCGCCCAACGGCGGGAAC
>NW_010972809.1:4865084-4865339 GCF_000737465.1 Haliaeetus leucocephalus | reverse complement strand
CTCCGCCGCGATGAAGGTGGAAGCGGGAGACAACTCCATGATCAACCTGTCGGTGCAGCAAGTGCTGAGCCTGTGGGCGCACGGCACCGTCCTCCGCAACCTCACCGGTAACGGGGCGCCGGCGGGGCGCGGGCATGCGGGGGGGCGGGGTGGGCTGGCCCTGGCGCACGCGTGGGGGCGGCGGGGCGAGCTGCCGGCCGGGGGGGCTGGCGTGGGGAGAGTTGCGCGGGTATGGGTGTGCGCTGCTGGGGGGGG
>NW_010972809.1:4853272-4865072 GCF_000737465.1 Haliaeetus leucocephalus | reverse complement strand
AGTGCCGTCGGCGTGGGAGACGGGGGAAGCCGCTCCGTGACTGGAGAGCGAGACACCCCCCCGGTACACAATGGAGGGCGTGGGTGTGGGGCCGGTGTGCAGGGCTGGGGGTGGTCTCCCTGCGTGTCACCCGTAGGGAGGGCTGGGGTTTGCGTTCCCGGGTCTGTGTGCACGCGTGTGTGTCTGGGGGGGTGCATACACGCTCGCTCTGTGAGCATGGATATGAGGCGTGTGTGTGTGCTTGGGGGGCTTGGGTGTGGGGCTGGTATGTCCAGGGAAACGAGAGGGATCTGTGTGTTACGTGTTGGGAGGACTGGTGTGCGAGCCCGGTATCTGTCCAGTATGCCTGCAGGAGTAAAGGAGCTGAAGGTGTCAATGCGTTCGCTCACTTTTGTTTGTATGTGTGTAGTAAAAGACTAATGGTACAGGGTATATGAGCAAATTGATGGGTACCTGTCTACGAGTAAAGGGTTGTAGAAAGCGTGCGTGAATGTGTAAATATGTATGGAAGGCTGGAGTATGTTTGGGAGAGTGTTGGGGTTTTTTTGTGGATATACGCTCATTGGCATAAAAAAAACCAAACAAAAAAAAAACCAGAGAAATGAATGTGAGAATCTGGGACTTCCCCACCACCCCTCTGAGTATAACCCTGGACAATGAGAGCTGTGGGAGTTAATGAGGTGGCAGATGTTTCCTGGCAAAGCATCAGGGAACCTTAAAGACTGAGCTGTTCTGAAAAAATTCTGTGAACCAAAGTGGAGCCAGGTCTTCATCCTGTGTTTGGAGAGGGGAGCTTTAGCTAGCTTTGGCAAGAAATGGCTTTTTCTCCTGCTCCATCTCATGCTGAAAAACGAGTGTGGATTACCGTGGGACCCAAGGCATATAGTGGAGAGTTGTATCTTCTGACTTCCTGTCCTGTCCAGGTGTAAGGAAAAGCATAAGCTTCCAGCTCTGAATAAGCAGGGATTTGGTGCCAATAGCAGAGATGTTACTGAGTAAATTCTTTCTACTTGGTATAGGGGTATATTAGGTGGTGACAGATTAGTGGAAAATGTTGAATAAAGGGGATTTGTTTCACATATTTATGAAAATATTCTAATATTTATGAAAGAGTATTATGCCGTCTTTTTCCCCCCTCTATAGTAGTGATTGATAGTTTTGATTTTTTTTTTTAACATCTATTCAAAGTGGAAGAAGTATAATGAAAATAGAGGTGTAGCTGAAGTTGAAGCTGTAGCAAACAGAAAGCGATCATCTTAGGCTTTATTATCTTTCTCGTTCTTTTAACTTCCAGGGTACTTTTTAATGTAACAAAAAGGTTATACAAGTTGGGGTTTTTTTATTTGATCTATGAACTTTTTCAGATGTGTGTCTGATGATTAAATTTTCCAGGTATTAGTGTGGTCACACACTAATAAAACTCATTTTCTGAGTAGTTATTTTTGCATACTACTTATAAAAATACATCTTGTACTCTTAAAGTAAAAAGTTCACAATGGATTTAACTTGTCTTTGTGCCAGGCATCCTCTATAAAGTTTTTCTTATTAGAGCATTATGCAACATAGGCGTTTCTATGAAATTCAGTTCCGAGTGTTAAGTAAGCAAAATTGTTTCTTGGTGCTTTTGCAATATAACAAGGGGTTGCACAAGGTGTTTTTAATGTGGAATGGTTTTTCTTTTTAATTTAAAGAATATGAAAAATAATTAGTTATCCGTTGTAGTATTGCTGGAGAATATGTCAGTGTCAGTTGTAGTTGCACTACAGTTTCTGAATTGGTGCTTAAATGTAGGTTGTCCTTGTAGCCATAACGTGTTGTGCTGAATGTTCTTATGGACTGTCAATAGTTAATAACTTTCACTGGATTTAAAATCCTCTATATAAGATACACTGTTACTGATTATATCTTAAGAATTTTTTAATATAATAATTGATATTAACAAATAGCTGTTATTAAACTTACATAAACCCTTCCTAAAATATTTACCAAAGTAAACTTTGTTCAAAACCAGAAATTCTGTTTTTTCCCTGCTAAGAAAATAGGTATGTGAATGACTTTGTCTTGTTTGTCTACTTAATTCATTCTCTTTGGCACCTCTGTAAAGTATGAGGAGAAACTTCTTCAGAGTACTGGGAAAAGAAATTCATAAATATATGGTGTTCCATGAATGTTCTTTAAGACTGCTTTGTGTTTACTTTTGGACTTAAAGTTGTGGTCTGGACTTGGCTTTTAAGTTGCAGAAGTAAATATTTATCTTCTTTAGATAAACAATGTTGATTGTGTTTGCACAAGGTTATAAAATTTGATCAGCACCCTTCTTAAAAATATATTAATTTCCCCAAATTTTCAACAGGGACCTGATACAAACTCCAGCCTAAACCAGGAATGCTTCAAACTTTAGTGGTTTGAATTGGGTGGTTTTTCCCCCTTAATGAGAAGCTGAACCATTATTTTTATACCATATATCTGATTCAAGTTCAACATAAAAAAAGAAATCCTGTCTATCATATATGGCCTAAAATACCCAGGAGACCACAGACCATTTCATTCCTGCCACACACACATCACACCCTGTGATAGCCAAAGCTGCAAGTGCTGTTCTTTGTACCTGAACCTAGGCCCACCAACATGATATACGTTGCTTCATATCTTCCTGCCTTCACTTGGGAGGTGAAGGTAAGGCTCTAGTAACCATGGGAGAGGTGGCTTTTACCTCACCCTGTTTTAGCTCCTCCAGCAAATCCCAAGAACAGCCCCCTTTATATGAACTGGTTGTGTTTTAGAGTTAGTGGTAGATCAGGGTTTACTAGAACAAGACAATAGCTGAATCTGAACTGAAAAAATCATCCCAGTTTGAGTGCCCATGAAAATAAATTATTTGTTTAAAGGCTGCTTCCACAATAAAGAACAGCAATATTTCTACTCTTCCGATAACCAACGTAGATGTTTTGTTTACATCTAGTTATTGCATGTTCCAAAGATCTAAGCTTCAGGTCCAAGTTATTGCATGTTCCAAAGGCGTAAGCTTAGGGTCTGAGTGGGTTTTATATTAGCCTCTGAGGAGATGGGGGGAGAATGTTGTATGGGGGGGGGGAGCTTGTGTTTTACTGTATGACTTCTAAAGTCAGATTCATCATCTTCTTCCTCCTCACACCCCAATGTCCTAAGGTAATGAGCTCAAGACTCCACCAACAGTTTTTATAGACTTTGAAATAAAAGTCTATAATTTTAAAGTGCTGGACAGTAATAACTCCTGAATTTGTTGAAAGTGAACATTTATAAGAGATTATGGGTGTTACATGGAAGATGTTCCTTGTCTGTTATATTTTTTTTCCGAAGCTCCATCCTGTACTTATTTGTCCCCAGTCCTGTAAGCTGAGAGGACTAGTCTGTAATTTGTGATTTAAATGCTCTTCAGCAAGTACTTCTCTTCCACTTAATGCAGCAAAAACGTTAGCATCTCCAAACAACAATTTGACTGTGTAGTCCAGTTAACTTTGAAAGTACCAGTTAATATGATAATTAAGGAAAGGTCCCAGTGATGAAGAAAATACTGTAACATGTAAAGAGCTGACTTACATTTGTGGGTATAATATGATGTCATTTCTTCATCTGAGTGCTTTGAGTTTATAAGTCTACAGGAATATAACATTATACAGTTTCTTAATTCAAATTTCAACATGTGCTACCTTGTTGACTTAAATTTGTATCTCTGTATTCACAGCACAGATACTTATGCTTGACAACTCTGTAGCTAACAGTGGTAGGCTGGGTACCTAGATCAGAATCTCAAGGGAGCTACTTTATTTTGGAATAATCAGTCTTGACTTATGAAATGTTATAGGCGATCATTATTCATCTGTCAAAACAAGCTAAGGACTAGAGAAAAAGAAAAATGCTGAAGATGGACTAAGGAGGTACTCCATGTTTACTGAAGCTGAGTGGCAGTAGGACAGCGTGTTCATATATAGACAATATTTGAAAATGTTATCATTTATATACTTTATATGTTGACTTTGCATTTTTTATTTGCCCAAGATGAAGCTGTTGATGGAGTGCAACTTCAAGTTTTGATAAGATGGAAGTGATATGAATGTTGTTCTAAACTGTAGCATGCCTTAAAAACTTTTTATAATCTTTAAGGTTGTGTATGCTGACAGTCATATATGTATAATGTGTATATATAGTACCTAAGCGTAACATATGTATGGTATATATAAATACCTAAATTAACAAAGAATTACTCTAAAACTGGAGTGATAGGGCATGAATTACAAGTTAATTGAGCCTTGCAACTTTTGTGGTAGAAAAAATCCCCACCTAGGTCAAACTAGTGGAAAGGAACATAAACTGAGAACAAGATTTAAGGTAGTGGTTAAGTGCTAAGAATTTTAAATAAACCTGAAAAATGGATTTCATTTGTCCTTATTAGAAAAGCTAAGGAATCTATGCAATAGATTGGTTGTCACTGTGCTTGTAAGCTAGTAGGTACTGGTTCTTTCCTAGTTCCCTGTATTTCTTTGGCAACTGTGGAGTTTTGATACAAATAAGTTGTGTTTTGGCTACTTAAAGTAATTTGGATACACTGAAAGTAAGCTCCGAAACTTTCTTAGGTTCAAGCAAAGGAAGCTGGGAGGGTTTTTTTAAAATTTTATTCCATGTCTCTTTAGGATAGCTCTGTGAGGTCATGACTAAATAAACTGAGGCTAGGCTAGTATTTGGAGCTTGCTGCCAGATAAAGCTAAGTCATTATTACCATACCAGCAAAGTATTCCATATGTGCAGCTCATATCATCAAAAGAGCAAGATAATTAGTGTAGCTACACAAAGACCATGTGCTTTTTTAAATCAAGGTAGCAACAATAATCATGTAGGTAAGTTTATACCTCTTAAAGTATCAGTCAGTATATAGGACATAAATAGCCATACCAGTATGTTCTTAAGACACTTCAGTCTCACTTCCTCTTCCTTATAGGTATTGCAAATCTTTCAACTACTCAGTTATTTTTGAACAAGCAAAGTCTTGACCATTTGTGTTCAGAGGTCCACATTCTCTTTCTCTGTTTTCTAATGGCACCTCTCAGTGTTGTCCCCAACCCATCCTTTGCTTCCTTCAGTCTTACTCTAGCACACTTTTATCTGAGAGTCATCTCTCATCATGATTCTGGAGTTAGATGATGCTGAATTTTACAGGACCTTGAACTGTTCCACTCAAATACCTGTGCATAAAGTTCTCTGCCCTCAACCTGTCAGGATAAGAATGATTACATTGTCCTCTAGGTTTATGGAGCTTGAAGCCTCCTTTAGTTTGCTTAGAAGATTGGCTGTCCTCCTTATCTTGTTCATCTATGTTAAACAGCTTACTCGGGTGTCTTCATCACTGGCCCAATTAATGGGCAGAAGTAAATAAGTGTGTTGAACTACCAGGCATAAAAAGAATAAATAAAGGAGGATAAGAAAGGATGACTTGCTGCCTTTCCTAGGGAAAGTACTCAAAAGTGATTTGTCCTGTTTCAGCTTCTAGGACTGAGCTGACATTTTAATGAAGTGAGGTGGTGGTTTAACAAAGTGGATGATACCTATTCAGGCAGATAAAGAAAATTCTTGGATTTGGAAGAATTGCTAATAAATACATAGTCTCTTACTAAATGTGTAGTCTGTAGCTAAAGAACAGGAAACACTTATGTGAAATAGTCAATTGATACAATTCTCTGATTTACAGATCTTTCAGGTTTTTTAACAGCTACTTTAACATGACAAAGATGACTGTGATAAAAGGTTCATAGATTATGATTATAAATGGCTCTGATTTTGTATGTTGTGTAAGTTTTCTGGAAGATATCTTGCTATGTTCTGCTAAGTGCCTTGCTAGAAAAGCCAACTTTGCAAGAGAAAGGTATGATCTAAATCAAAGATTAAAAAGCTTTGTGTGATCAAGTTCTCAATTTCTTTAATATCAGATTTTGAAATGCTACAGTCATATAATGACTATGTAAGCTATCATCCCAGAATATTTGAGCAGTGTGGTTATTCCTTCTTCTTTGTTTTGTATCAGGATACAACAATATAAATTATTGTATATTCATTGCTAATCACAACCATTAAAAAAAAACCAACAACAAACCAAACAATAATGAATCTCTAGGAAATTAGAGGTATCTTGGTACTGAGGGGAGATGCTAGAATAGTTCCAACCACAAGACAAAGTGGCAGAGTTGTACTTTGTTCCCTGTTCAGGGAGACTTTTTCTCTTCCTTACCTTTTAAAAATTCAGTTCTTGTTGCAGGAGGTGAGAATCTTTAGCAAGAATGTGTGTGAGGGGAGAGGAAGGACAAACCCCCCCCCCCTTCTAGTCTCTCTGCTCATAGCTTGTCTGGTAACTTGGTAAAGAAAAGCTTTTCAGCTACTTTTATTTAACAAATTTAGATATTTAAGTTGGTGGAGAGTGGATAATCTAGGGCATATGTACTTGATGGAGTTGCCCAAATGAAAAGCAACTCCAAGTAGAAGATGATCTACAAGTATTTTGCCTACTTACAGGATAAAGACAGTTAACTCCACTGCTTGCTTTGTCCCTCACCCTGCTGCCTGCCTTCTACAGATAGGTGTATCACAGGCCAATGTCCTTAACCCTTCTGTTCACACCTGTCACTTCCCCCTTCTGTCTCCTTCCCAAATGAACAAAGTTTTGGTCCTTCTTCCCTCTTATCTTCAGCTGGACATGAAGGTGTTCCCTCCCTCCAACTCTTCTGAAGTGAACACCTACAAGTTTTAACATCTACAGTCAGTTTGGTAAAATTATAAGCTATTATGAATAATTTATAATAAGAAGGTACTGGGTTATTGCAGGTATGTGTAACACTACCTGTATTTCTTCCATCACTGACTTTACAATGTTATTGACTTGGAAACCTAAGCCTCTGTGAAGTGATGGTTTATAACTGTTTTCTTTAAATGCTACAGCTGCATTTGTGTGGAACAAGGAATATTTCTGGATGTTCTCTAATTTCCTTTTGAATGCATTCAATATGTGTGTTGTTTTTAAGGAGTAGGAGAAAAAAGTGTGTACCAAAGAACTCAAGTTTATATTCCTTTATCCAACAGGACATTTGGAGCTTGTTCTAGTCTCATGTCTCCTGTCCTAAATATAAAGTGAGAGGTGATGCTAATTTTCCTTGAGCCTCATTTGGAATGTAAATAAAACCCAAGATAGTTGCTCACTATGCAGCTATTTTGTTGTGTAAGGGTTTGTAAATATTTTTGGTTTCTTAGTTACAGGGGAGTAGTTAGCCTTCCCATAATCTTTCCCTTTGTTCTAAAAATACAGTCATCCTAATAGTCTTTCCTAAGACTGGAAATCAATTGCCTTTTCTACCTGGTGAGGGTCGACAGTGACCACAAACACTGATTTACTAAAAGGTGATGCAGTACCTAGCAAACCCTGTGGAAATTACAGGGAATGATGGTGCCTAACAGAGTCAGATTCCAACAGGCTTTCCTGGTCCAGTTTCAAGCTTTTCAGCTGCAATGGCATTTTAGGAGAGAATGACTTTCAGTGTTCTGGGACTGTCCCTCTACATTTGCAGAGAGACAAAATCGAGAGCTTTGCTTCTCTTCCCCATAGCATATCTACGTATTGACCAGTCTCTTCAGAATAACTGGCTACTGAATAGGCTGCCATAATCACAGGTCCCCTCTTACCTGAAATAACTGAGTCTTCTGTTCTTGGGCTTCATGTTAAATGGGGACAAGTTTGTCTCATTCTGATGCAGTTTTATGAAATCAGTTGATAGCTGCCTGAATTCAGTATCCACAACAGCACACCTTCCAGAAGTTTGTTTTTAGACTGTGGAAGAACTGATGGGATAATACTAATTAATACACCATTAGTGTAGTTAGGGAGTGTTTGGCAGTCTTGGAAGCCTGTAGTTGTCATGTAACCTTACATAAGAACCAAGCGTTTCTTTCAACTGCAGATTTGAAATATGTATTCTCAGAATCTGTCACTGGGGTATCAGGTTATCTTTACTCTAGTAAAATTGCAAGAAGCCCTTGCTTTCTCTTGGTAGTTGATGTTTCATCTCTTGCATCCATCTTAGTCAAGAGAAATGAAAATTTGGGTCAAGAACATTGTCAGCACTATGTCCTGATGATCCAGACTTCTCTTTTACTGAGTATTTTGCATATCAGTATAATCTGAGTGGTATGAAAATTGTGTGACAAACTTAATTGCAGGAAAGGGTGCTGTGTCCAGAAAATAAATAGCATCTCTACTACAGTATTTACTGGCAAACAAGGCAAAACATCTTCTTCTCTGTAAGAAGAAATTATCTTTTGAAATAGTGCATTCAGTGTCACATTCACCTGCTAGCAGTTTAGTTTCATACTTCTCTGAATAATCTGGGTGATGGGCTCAACCATGTTACTATGGAGAACTAAAATGGCAGATCTAAGATAAGCACATAGTATCTTCTAGGATTGAAGGTCTTCAGAGATTAACATCTGTAAGCAAGGAAATGCTTGCTCTTGCCTACAAGATACATTCTTAATTCCCATATTAGAGTTTTTTTGTCTAACTTTGTTCTTCATGGTTATTCATTGTGTTTTTTCACTGCCAGTGTTGCCAAAGCAGTTTAGACTTGAGGGCCTGTTCAGTCTATTGCTGAACTATAGTCTGCACAGTCCATACCTCTAAAATTTATTAAGTATCTACTAATAGTCCACTTGGTGCTCAAGGAAATGATCCCCCATGGGACAGGAGCTTAGTTGTTATCATGTTGATAGAATAGTGTTTTGAGCTGCTAGGAATCTGGTTTTGTGACCACTTTCAATGAAAGGGTCTTCCCTGGTAGGTCTTCTGATGTAGAAGAATGAAAGTGTTCCTTCCTGACAGGGTTTTCCTGCCTGAAGTTGTACATGATTTACATTTGCAGGAAAGTAAACTTTTTTTTCCCCCCATCTCGTAAGGCTTATTTCCCTATGGTCAAACTGTAGGTCTAGCAGGGCTGCTGGGTTCTATATTGATAGATCCTTTGGTTAATCTCCTTGCTTATTTGCTTCCACTAGAAAAAAAACAGTGGGAACACCCAACCTGTGCTAGTAACAGACAAAGCCTGTTAGGACTGCAGGAGAGGTTCCCCACCCAAATTATCCATGACCATGGGACATTAGATCAGCAATCAGTCAATCTTTCTTAATGTTAGTGAGGGGGTTTTTCAGGTATTTGTAGAGTGACTACTTGGCACTCTTGCCACTGTTCTGTTACAGTAGCTTCTGAGAATGAGAGGTTTAGTGGAACAGTACAGTGGTCATTATCCTTTTGCAAAGATTTTTGAGGCCCAGCTTGGGGCAAGGTGTAAAGGGATGGAGGATCTGAGGAGAGCTGATTGGAGCCACCCTAAATATATGTGTGCATATATCCAAGCATTCAGAAAAGTTACACCTTGAGCTACAGCTGAAGTATTAATTGAATGTAGATTAACCACCCTTGCTGCTCTCTTAAGAGAGCCTTTTGGTGACCATAATTTAGAGGACTTGTAAGTCCTGTGACATAGTTTTGCCTTTTATGCCTGTGTGAAAGGGGAAGGGTTGAGTCTACTCTCAAAGTACTGCTAAATGAAAAAGCTTAAACTCTGCATTTGTGCTATGGATATACATACTATATTGACTTTGAACTCAAAGGACACTGGTTATTGTGTGGCAACCATTTTTTCTCAGAATCTTTTCAGAAGGTGTTTTGAGCTGCTAAGTATTTTTTAAGTTAGCTAATTGGGTCATATTTCTGCTCAAATGACTGATGTGTGTCAAGCTACAATAATACAGGCTCACCTCAAACAATAAGTATCCTGCTGTTGTAAGGAAGCTGTGTTGGTTTTTTGAGGGGGAACTGCAGCAAAAACTCTGAATTGATGACAGTTTTGTGAGATTATGTCAATTGGGAAAATGTGCCCCAACTTGCTGAATTCTGTGATGATATATACCAACTGTAGTTGATGTGTTTAAAAAAAAAAAATAAAAAAAATCTCTTTTGCATTTCCCTACCCTTTTGAGTTATAGTAAATGTTTTTAGAAAATTGCCACCAAGTGAGAAAGGTTCTTTAATTCTTATGTAGCTTCATTGATGGTTTCTGCTCTCTTCTTTGAAGGTAATGATCACGTCTGCCATTCTTTAGAGAAATGTTTGTACTCCACACGTTCTCATGATCTCTTGTCCTTGCTTAGTAATTTAAATAATAGTGTCTGCATGTCTCTATGAAGTTTTGTGCTAAGCAATTAGAAGGAAGGGGTTAGATGTGTTAAAATTTCTTTTTAAAATTGTAGTGTTTTTATTTGTGCCTTTGAAGCTAATTCGATGGAACATTCTATTACAGCTCCTGGGTAGATAAGCTGAAGTCTTTAATCTCAGTTTTCCCATTTGATGTTACCTGATGCTGTCTCTTCTTTTTTTAAAAAACAACAACAACAACAACAAAAAAAACCCAAAACAATTCTTGACTCTTTCCTCGTTCAGTCTTTGTTTCAGTGAATATTTCATTCTGCAGGAGTAGTTACGATACCTAGTAAAATACTGCAATTAACGTTGTTTAAAGTTGTTTAAAGAAGCTATTAAAAGAATGACGGAGTTCTTGTAATAATACATCTGAATTAAGAATTGTGCCAGAATGATCAAAAAATTATAAAAAGCATAAGAGTTATTCCTTTATGATACACTGCTAAAAGGGGGAAAGTGTCTTGAGCACATGCTGATGTTGTCACATTGATTCCTTTTAAGGTGGAAATCAGTATTGCTTTTCTCTTACTGTTGATTGTATGTAATGTTTTAAAGTCTCTTTCTTTTTCTTGTCTCAGAAATATTAACCCTTTATTTCACTGCTTTCTTCCAGAAATGTGGTACTGGGTTTTCCTCTGGGCTCTCTTCTCCTCTCTCTTTGTCCATGGTGCTGTGGGAGTATTAATGTTTGTGATGCTGCAGAGGCATAGGCAGGGGAGGCTGATATCTGTCATTGTGGTCAGCATTGGATTTCTGGGTTCTATAACTGGAGCAATGATAACCAGTAAGTCTGTCTTTTGTTTTGTTTTTTTTTCTTTCTTATTTTACATCTAACTTCTAAAAAGAAAAAACCTTTTTCTTAGTGATTTGTTAATTGTTTATTAAGGATTTTCCCCTAGTTATATAGCTATCCTAATGATAATGACAGCTGAGTTGCTCTTCTATTATGTAAAGATAAAACTACTATAAATTGTCTGAAGAGTGCAGAAATCATTGTACTCTCTCGTTTTGGAAATGTTGGGTACCAAGCTATTCAAAAGGTGTATGCTCAGCAGATAGTATCTTTTGGCGATCAGGAAGAGCTGTCCTGTCCTACCATACTTGTTATGGATTTTTTTATTAAAGGCTTCTGATCAAGATGACCTCTTAGTAACCTTAAAGCCACAAGGATTTTTTTGGAAGTGAGGTCCTGATTCCATTGATTGCAAGGCTGAATTCCTGCTCGTTTCCTTGGGCCTGCTGCAGGTTTTTAAATTGCAACTGGATAGGAAGTTGCTCTTAAAAGAAATGAAGGTGCAATGTAGGTAGTGGTTTACAGCTAAGAAAATTTGTTTGTTTGGAGAAGTTATACTTGGCTCATGGATTTGAATGAACTTTCCAGTCTTGGCTTGGCCACAATGTTACTTTCTACTTTATTTGGGGTAGAGAGGAAGGCCATTAGACTTCCACACACACATGCCCCCCCCGCCCCCCCCCCCCCCCCCCCCCCCACACACAAAAAAAACAACACAAATTCACTTTCACACCCCA
>NW_010972809.1:4702968-4853060 GCF_000737465.1 Haliaeetus leucocephalus | reverse complement strand
TATTTGCGTGAACAAGCAGAGGCCGAGTCCTCCCGCAAGCCCCCCCCCCCCCCCCCCCCCCCCCCCCCCCCAAAAAAAAAAAAAAAATTAAGCTGTGCTGTTGTTCTAGGCAAAGTGCTCTTTGGTAAGGGCATCTGTTACGGAGTTTCTTATGGTGTTAGTCTAATGCCTACCACTCAAGGTCCATTTTTACACACTTTTTTATTCTTTGACATTGTATCCACAGATAAGATGCTAACCATTTCTCTGTTAAAGCAGCATGCTGAAAGGTTCACAGAGCTATAGCTGAAACCTACACTCGTCATGAAAACGTTGCAGAAAGCAGGAGTATTCTATGTAGTAAAGTGCAGAAGTGTTATACCTGTCCATTTATGGTACAAGTGATGTTGCCAAGAACATTTTGAGGAAATGCTGCTTAGCTGTTTTCATCTAGAGGTAGTGGTATCAGATACTGTTTTTCCATCTTCCCTAAGAAATTCTGTTATCTGTGTCAATACTGAAATATATGCCATAAGACCAGTAGGACACTTTATTCAGTCTTTGGCTCTATCATGTCCAGCTATGTTTATCTAACTTATAAAGAGACTACAGTAGCTTTCCCAAGCAAATAAGAGCATGGTGAATTTTCTGTTTGGCAGGGGGTGTGGAGAAATAGTGAATATTATTCAGGAATTATACAGGAAAGAAGCTTGTGCTTTGTTGTCTGAAATAATGCCAATCAGCAGTTCTCAACATTAAAATCAATGGATTGAATGGGGCCTATGTTAACCTTAGTAGTAGTTTCTGCCCAAAGATCTTCAGTGTTGTTAAGATGGTCTAACTTGAAAGGCCTTTCTGCCTTTCATTCCCATTTTTCTGTGTACTAACCAAATTATCAGAATAGTGGTATCACTTCAGCTTTGGACACATTCATGGTTAATTTGTGACAGATTTTCTTATTGCTGCTGAAAGTCTTTCTTGCCTGTTGGTTTTCAAGATTAAATAAAAATGCAAATTTCATGAAAAGTTTCGTTAAGACTTTCCTCAAAAATTTGTTTCAATTACTATATATATCTCAGCCTAGAATTTCTATTATTTAACCCAGTATAGTTCAGTATAACTCTACTTTTGTTTTTCTAAAGTGAGATGGAACCAGTTTGAGTGCCTTACATTACATGTTATGCTGATTTTTGTCCTATCATTAAAATGGCAGTGGTCCTGTTACAAGGTCAATTGTGCATGAGCATTTCGGAAGAACTGAAGATAGGAAATGTGATGCTGGAATATCCAAGCAGAGTCTTTTATAGTATTCTGTGGTGGGGAAGTTTCAGGTTCAGTGTTTCTCAGATGAAAGTGCTCTGTGTCTTTTATCTAAGCATAAAAAGAGGAGCAACACAGTTGTATTTTTGGCATCCAGCTTTGCAGGTCAAAATATTTAATAAGTAAGCGGCATTGTTCATGTGCAAATTCACCTGAGAATTTCTCTAGGCTTAGACTGTAGACTTGTTATGCTGCTCCCAAAGGTTTTGCACAGAGCATTGCAAAGTGGTTAGCCAAATACTTCCAGGTATTTTTGTTTCTGGATGCACTGGGCTGTTTCATACTGAAAGAAACTCTGTGGGGAGCTTCTGAAGACAAATTATGGTGATAAAATATTAGAGAGGATTTTTAATAGCAATTGTGCTGCAAATTGGGGTGCAAGTTGAAGTATTTTGTTGTTTGGATATGCCTGGTCCAGTGCTTAAGTAATTGAAATAGCAAACTGACTTCCATTTCCATTTTGTATTTCCAGTCCTCTGCATCATTTGTGTAGATGAATGAATCCAGTATAGATTATTAAATAATGCAAGTTTAATTTTGCTCAGTTAGATCTTTCAAACTTTCTGGCCTTCCGGAATCTTTTTACCAGCACATAGAAAAGGAGGAGACGCCTCGGTTTCAAGGCTTTGAAAAAGCATGGAACTTAACAGTTATTTTAAAAAGTTATAAAAAAAATGTATTAAATAGCAGTGGATACTGTCCAAAAAAACCCCCAAACCAACCAAGAACAGATAAATGTCAGGCAGTTTGAGGCAAGGATTTTAGCTGTATTTCATCCAGAAGAGTCTATTCTTCCTCCTCTCCCCCAGCACACTCCTGTTTGGTGACATATTCTCATTCCTCTCATTGGCAGCCTATTGTAGTATACTTTAGCTCTATACCAGTTGTGCTGGGTTATACATTACAGGTTGTATTGTACACTGTTATTTGATGAGTACAAATGTGTAATTATCAAACTACCATTTTTTTTATTATTGATATTTTCTAGAATATCTCAGTGTTTTCTCAAGAAACCAAAAATTACTGTTATTGATTAACTGATAGCATCAAATTCTGGTATCCCAATTTGGCTGATTTGAATTCACTTTGAGAGTTCAATCACCAAATTAATTTTAATTTTAATGGGCTCAGTCTAAAGGATCTTGCTCAGTTTTTGACAGCAGCTAGTCAAGGAACAAATGGAAAAGCTTATGCAAGGTAGCTGAGTGAAATACCATAAGGCTAGCCTTCTGGCGAGATATTCCTGACAAAATACACTTTACAGAATATGTTTTTTAAAAAACAGCAATTAAAAAAACCACAAAAACTAAAAAAAAACCCCCAAATTTACTCACCTAACAGTCTGATTAATTGTATTTGCAAATGCTGTTATGGCCAGAATTACTAGTGAATTCTACTCTTCCTAAAATTTTTGTAAAAATGAGGTGTTACTTTTCTTCAGATGTCAGATGATTCAGATACACATTGTACTTTCAGAAAAATCTGTTGGGACTTAATGTATTTCCATGTCACTATTGGGTTTTTGATCATTTCGGCAGACTATTCCTGTTAGTAACTGTGCAAAACCAAGAAAATTCCAATTTTCTTTTTTAACTCTTTCCTATTACTTAAAAAAAACTGTGGTGGCTTTTCAGTTTTCTTTGAGCCTGAAAAAGCCTCTGTGATCCCTGAAAGCATTTATTACGATTAGATAGCATCTGAGACCATACATACTGAAGGTCTATCACTAAATTTTGGGGTTTGGTCTTCAGGAAAAATTCATTCATTCTGAAATAAAGGACAATAAACTTAATGGTTGTTCTTAAGGCAAGGAAAGCAAACACTGTATAGAAAATACTAGTTCAGAAACTATTAAATAAAAGCTTCATTCTAGTTGAACCTTTGAGGTTTGGGTTGAGTAAATTTTTTACTTATGGACATAGCCATATACAGCCTATATTTCTTTTTTGAATTAACATTTTTGTATCCTTAAAAGGCTCAGAAGTTGGTTGAGCAGAAAATGTTATTCATCATTAGCATGTTATTATTTTGACTGATTGATACAAAGACTTGTCTTGGAGAAAATGCCTGAGAAAAAGATATCACACCTATAAGTTTGCTCTGTGACTTTTTTCTTCAAACACATGTGATAAATTCAGTATGTGAAAGACAGTTAGAAGGGAGTTAGTAGCACCTGTCTGTGTTTACAGTGCAGTATTTTGTTTCTGGTTTATCCTGGCCATTTGATGTTATACTTTAAACAGGAATTTGCACAAAACTGTAAGAAAAATGGTCTCTTAATTTTTAATGTGTTATAGCTCAAAATCTAATCATATTGATTAGAAATTTCCTCTCATACACACTTGTGGATAACAATGCAGTACTTTGATCTTTTTCATGTTTTGCTTGATTTGCTAAACAATTGTTAACAATTTAGTAGTTTAAGTCAAAACCGAACTGACACAATATGACAAGGTTATTCAACTGAAATATTAAATGAAGCTGATAAATGTGTGTTTACGGTTGTTTCGTAGACACTAGCAGTTTTACTGTTCTTGCCTTCTCCCTGCCTATACAAGCACTATTAAACCACACTTCAGACACGGTCAATTTTTAGGGGATTTTTTTGTTATCTTTTTAAATTAGCAGAAGGCAAAAGTATAGAAAAAGATTTTAAGATGTCTACAAGGAAACAGCAAGATTCAATTTTCTTAAATCAAACTGATGTTGGAAAAGTTAATCTGGTTCAGTTGGGAAAATCATTCCTGAAGGACTTGCATAACTACAAAAATACAAGTAAGGCTAATAATTCTGTAATGCCATGAAGTAATACAGTGTTTGGTAATGTTTTATAAATAGCTGATGCATAGACACAGTAAATAATTTGTCATATTTCAGCCTTGGCTTTTTCTGTGATTTGATCATTGTTTTTCTTGTGATTCTTAGGTGCTGCAGTAGCTGGAATTTACAGAGTAGCAGGAAAGAATATGGCTCCCTTAGAAGCTCTTGTCTTTGGCGTTGGACAGACAGTACTGACATTAATTATCTCGTTTTCAAGAATTCTTGCAACACTTTGAGACTTATGTAGGAGGGGGAAAAATCAACTAGTTTAAAGAAATCTTTAATCTGAAGAGAAGCTTCCTGAAAGTGGATTCATCAGCTTACGAACTTGAATTCTAGTGCAAGAGAAAGGAAGCAATGTGGAACGTTCACTACAAGTCTAGAGGTTTGGTCAAATGAACAGACTGTCCTCTAGTGTCTGAACTGTTGTACTTCTGCACTGCGCCTTATGTGCCTCAGTCATAGGCAAGGTGCAATCCATGTGTGCGAATTTGAGATAAAGCACCTTGAATAGCTGCCAGTCAGGTTAATGCTTGGTGATGGGATCACTGTTCTTAACAGTGTTGTAATAAAATAAAGGGATGCTTCTGACAATTGCTGTATGTGCCAAACTTGGAGTTTAATTCTTAACTGTTGGCTCAGTAAGCTTTGAAATTGTAATTATAGAAGAATGCTGTGAACATACACTCTACTTGAATTTGGGTAAAATAGCAAGATAACTGACTTTTGAGCAGAATCTCTTTGAATGCTGAATATTTTTATTCAGCATTCAAAACAACTGTTAGGTCTGTTTCAAAGTGTAGGTGAATTTTGATGGGGTTTAAGAACCACAGCTTTAGCAACCCTGGTGTAATTAGCACTATGTGTAGAATGGCTCATGGCAGTTTTCTGAAGATCAGCACATCATTTCTTTATGGTTTTAGATTGTCAGAAATCAATAGCTTAGGGAGACTGTATGAGGGTTACTAAGTACAATCTGTTGGGTATGCACAAACAAATCTTAAATTGATGCTTTCCTTAAAATTATTTTGTCTTAAACATATAGATGGTTACCAGCCCTTCTGAAAGCCCCAGAAAGGCTACTTGTTGCAAATAAGCTCCCTATATTTATTTAAGCACTGATAGGACTCTTAACCCTACGTGTATTCTTTAAAGAACACACAAATATAACAAACTTCAAGAGAATACACCTATAAGGAAAATGGATAAAAAAATTATATAATGGTTTTCTATTGAACAAAAATGTTAATTTTAATAAAATAGTTACTATACTCCAAAAGTTTGGAAGTGGGGCAGCGCTAATGTATTTACTACCTTGTTTCTAAACACTTTGTATCTTTGGAAAGATTTAAGAAACCAGGAACTTTCAAATACTTAGCTTTCAGTAGAGTTTGTGCTTGTCTAGTTTAAAAGGGACAGTAGTGTTGTGCATGTGAAATGTCTTAAATGTGAATGTTTTGGAGTGAATAGAAATTTTAAGTCTAATTACTAATTCTTTATGAAATGCAAAATTTAAAGGGCACAAAGTTCTGTGTGAGGAATAAGGAATCTTCTACATCTTTCCTCAACTGAATGCTTTTCAGCAGTCAGCTTTTAATGCTGACAGGAAGAGTAAATTGCTCAAAGGTTTTGCAGTTAAGAAGTCAAAAAGACTTTCAGGACTGTTGAAACCACCGGCACCTACTGCACAGCTAAAAATATGGTTAAAATATAACTTAGAATCCAGTCATATCTCTTAGTGCTTCAAAATATTATAATGAATTAACCTGTCTGCCTTTATTTTACTCCACATAAACTTTTTTTAAAGTGCTAAGGATGCTAATATTACTTGTTTTCTTTAAAAGTATTTAAGTCTTGTTTGGAAAATGTACAAAGTTACAGGCTTTGCAGGGAACAAGGTAAAATACAGGTTTATAAACCTTTTCAGTGTTATATTTTTGGCTTTGAATTGCTTTAAAATGTGACTGAGTACGTATATTCTCATTATTTTGAATGTCTTCAAAAACTTATTTATTTTTCATGGTTTGGGTTTTTTGTCTTGTGGCTTTTACTTTCTGATAATACTTTTTGGCATAACAATCACTGCACTTTAGTAGACAATGAAATTATTACATCTGTAAAAGGCAATTTAAACTTCTCCCCGTTGTCTTAAATTATGAGAAAACTGGTTTCAGGTATTTAAATCAAATTGAATAATAAAGTAATTGAAGATATTTCTCCTAATGTGCCTTGTTACATATATTTTTAGGGGAGAGGATTTTAAAAAAAATTACCATATCTTCATTCTTGTTCTATTTTTGCTATTTTGTTATTAATTTGGTTATTTGTTATAATGTCTTACTCCACAGACATTAAAACATTTCTGTTTGACAACCTGGAAATGCTTGTCTGGATCAAACCCAACTGTTTCATGAAGCACTGTATTCAGTAATTTAGATTGTCTCATGACTTTACCTCACACTGAAACTTCTTCCCAGTTTCCAGATTTCCTCGAGTATCTGAATTCTCATGTATGGTACGAGGCTATTATGCTACCACTGATCAATGGCTTGCTGTCTTTCACTGAGTTAAACTATAACAGACTACTACTAACTTATGAAATGCATATACGAAACTTTTATTGATGAACTTCATTCTTCATTTTAGTTGTCGTGCCAATGAAGTTGTTGTCATGGTAACTTTCCTCCTTTGACAAGGAGGCATCTTTGCAGATGTTAAGTTACCTTCCTCCAAATAATTTTCATTGCATAGGTCATTGTAATAATTTTTTAAAACATTGTTAGGTGCTTAGTTGTCTCTGCTTTATATGGCATTATTGCCTGGCAACGATGAATAGGCACATAACATAATGCCTAAGTGGCTTAACAGAGACAAAGTTATGTATTTGATAGAAAATTGTTTTAACTATTTCTTGTGAGGAATATATGAGGACAGATAGTTTGTCTATGAAGTACTCATTGATCATAACATGAACTTACTGTATAATAACTCCAGCAGTGAAAGGAAGTGTAAGTAAGTGGCCTTATGTCTGTGAATCTTTGAAATTTCATTCCACATCATTAGAAACAGCATTGTTAAACATAAGGTGCTCTAGTCAGTGCAGTGTATGCGTGTGTGTGTGTGTGTATATATATTTATGAATGGTGGGTTTGGGGTGTGTTCTATACCTTACACACACTAACAATTGAAATAACTTGCCCAAGAAAAAGAAAATTACTTCAGATAACTTTTTTTTTTTTTTCCCCCTCTTGTTATTAGGCTACAAAGATATCTTGTGTGTGAATGGCACTGATGGTACTCTGGTTCCCTTTGGACAATACAGTGTTGTGCAGATGTCCACACAAGGTCTTTTAGTGCTGTCTTCAAATAGCTCTGCCTGCCTCTGCATTGTATCACTAGGCACATTCTGCATTGTCAATGATTAATTTCAAGTAAAGAACAAATAATAATACATCAATGCAATTTAATCTAGGGGGGAGGGGAATACTGAATATAATATTTAATGTGAAGAAGCTTCTCTTGCTTTGTTAGAAGCTGCTGTTGTTAAAGATTTAAACATCCCACACACTTCCAATTTATCAGGATAGTCATAAAATAATAGAATACCAGGTTGGAAGGGACCTCAATGATCATCTGGTCCAACCTTTCTTGGCAAAAGCACAGTCTAGACAAGATGGCCCAGCACGCTATCCAGCTGAATCTTAAGTGTCCAATGTTGGGAAATCCACTACTTCCCTAGGGAGATTATTCCAATGGCTAATTGTTCTCAATGTGAAAAATTTTCCTTGGGTGTCCAGTTGGAACCTCCCTGGGAGTAACTTGTACCCATTACCCCTCATCTTCTCTGTGTGACTCCATGTAAAAAGGGAGTCTCTAGCTTCTTTATAGCCACCCATTAAATGCTGGAACATGGTGATAAGGTCTCCCCTAAGCCTTCTTTTCTTGAGGCTGAACGAACCCAGTTCTTTCAGCCTTTCCTCATATGGCAGGCTTCCCAGTCCTTTGATCATCTTTGTGGCCCTTCTCTGGACCCTTTCCAGCATGTCCACATCTTTTTTGCGCAGCAGGGACCAAAACTGAACACAGTGTGGGGCCAGGTGTGGCCTGACAAGAGCTGAGTAGAGTGGGATAATGACTTCTTTATCTCTGCTGGCAATGCCCTTGTTGATGCAACCCAGCATCCTGTTGGTTTTCTTTGCCACCTTCATAAGGTTCTTGTTAGCCCCCTCTTCCAGCCTATCCAGGTCTTCCTCCAAGGTGGCTCTCCCTTGCGAAGTGTCTGCTTCCCCACTGAGTTTAGTATCATCAGCAAACTTCGTCAGGGTACACTTGATCCCATCATCCAGATTGCTTATGAAGACATTAAACAGTGTTGGCCCTAGCATTGACCCCTGGAGGACCCCACGTGTGACAGGTTGCCAGTTTGAAAAGGAGATGTTTACCACCACCCTGTGGGTGCAGCCTGTCAGCCAGGTCCCTACCCACTGCACGGACCACTTGTATAGACTGTAATGCATCAGTTTCTGTAGGAGGAGGCTGTGGGAAACCATATTGAAAGCCTTGGAGAAATCCAGGTAGACAATGTCCACTGTTTGCCCCACATCAACTGAGCGGCTTACTTTGTCATAGAAGGCAATCAGGTTTGTCAAGCGTGATTTGCCCTTGGTGAATCTGTGCTGGCTTTTCCCAATCGTGTGCTTTATTTGACTTGTGATAGCCTCCGGAGGATTTGTTCCATAACTTTCCCAGGGACTAAGTAAGATGGATGGGCCTATAATCTCCTCGATACTCCTTTAAGCCCTTCTTTGTAGGTGGGGATGCCACCCATCGTGATCTTCCAGTCATGGGAGTTGTCCCACCATGTTTCAGTTATTCCTATGATATCATAGTTTTCTGACTGGGCGCGGAGCTTCAGTTCCTCCTGTTTGTTCCCCAGGCTGTGTGGATTGGTATGCACACACTTGAGGTGGTTGGTCTTCTGGTTCTCATCTTGGGAGGCAGCTAAGGAACATTCATCGCTGCTCTGGTAGGCCTGGCTTATTCCCCAGGTCAAAAAATTTTGTTTTGACTCAAAAACCCCAGCTATATTGCAGAAAACAAATCTTCCAAATAATTATTGTCTTTCATTTTGTGGATAATTCTGAGTTTATGAAATTAATGTATGTACCATGAGTAGCGATATAATTTGAAGTTTGCTGTTGACAGTTTTTAAAAGAAACAAATAATTTAACCAGTTTTGAACATTCAACATGGACCAAAGAGAGTAGTCCTGATTTTGTGTAAAGTAGCTTTCTATTTTTGAAGTACACTGTTTTTATTACTCTAAAGGAAATAGTATTCCCTCTTCAACGTATCACACATTGATATTTATTTTGCTTACAATTTCTATTTTAATTCTGTTGGGGGGCAGGCATTTATAATGCAATTTGAGCAGAAGATGTAATGGAGTCTAAGCTCTAATAACTGTAAGAACTGATTTAATTGTTATTTTCTAGTTTAATTTATGTATTTCATGCACTAAGTGTATTCTAATAACACCTTTCCTGCATTAGATCTGAATATTATATCATGAGCATATTAAGCTGCATGGTTTTGTACATAGCCATTCAACATCACACGTATGTAATTCCACATAAGCAATTCATTTTCTTCTTCAGATACAATAGTATTCCTAGGTGTAACGAAGTGTGGATGAATCAGTTAGAGCCCCCCCAAAAAAGTATGTGACTAATAAGTCTTAGAAAAACAATTGTGAACATGAGAATTTTTTCAGTTACTCTTCTGTTTCTAGAAATACACTTTTTCATTATATGTGTATTTCAGTTAAGAGGAAAAAAGTGGAGATTGGTTGTTAGAATGACAACTGCAACCTAATCTACTTCCAAGCAATTTGAGATAACATGAAATTCTGAATTTTGTTCATAAATTATTATAATAGAGTGCTACATATATAAAAATGCTAGAACATAACTTTATTTCAGTGTTACCAGAATTTAACATTCAACTGCATCAGCATATTGACAGAATACCTTTTTAATTATTTCCTTTTTTTAACCTCTAGATTGGGAGCAGCCCAAGGTAAAAAGACTGTTTAAATCCTCAGCTGTTGCTTCAGAAGGAATAAGTGTTCTTTGTGTACAGGTGAATTTAACACCTGAAAATTTGTATTGGGTTAAAACTCAAATATTTGGTCATACCTAGGTCACCACCACTACAACCTTTAAGGTCAGTGGGCTGCATTAATTTGTGTACTTAACTGCACATCCTTGGTGAAAATGAAGTTGTCATAGAAGGTAGACTTTAACTTGAGTACATACCATTTGATATGTTGTAAGTGAGAAAGATTGTGTCCTGACAGCATGCTGTTTCCCACACTTGTGCCTGGAGTTGTACTTGAAATTGGTTTGTGCATTAAGTTTAAATATAATCACAAAGATATGTCAAAGTCTGCAGAGATACGTTACTGCATGGGGTATATATATATCCCAGTATAGCAGGTGTGAACCCAATGATACTCTAAAGTAATGATCTGTAGAAGTATTTTCTTTCAGGAACACACATTTTTTCACTTCTAATTGTTCATCTTGTAGTTACTGAACACTTAAGGAAGTTATTGCATGAATACTAGTAAGATTTGTCAATTGTTAAAGGGAATAGATAATAAGTCCTTTTGTTCTGCTTCTGTGAATTGAAAAGAAAAAAAACCTATAAGGCAAAGTAAATACTGAAGACATTTTGAGTAAAATAAATAATATTTGATTGATATAAATGTCATTCCTTTTCATTTGAGATCTAACTTTTGAAGTTTAATTCAGGTATTTAATATCACCATTGTAAAATCCGTTTCTGGATTATCCATCAGTATAAGGTATATTGATGAGTCTATCAGAGCTAAAAATCTATAACCTTTTAAAATTACTTGGCTGGAGTTTTTACTTGTTTGAAAAGTGCTTAACTTTTATACAGATAATGAAGTTTTGGAGGTCCTCAATGTTTTTGGGTTTTAGAGGATAGTCAGGTATTTATGTAACTAAACTTTTGACTGTGGCAATATTTAGAATAGCACATAATTCTTCAGAAATGCTTACAGAAACCACTGAAGATAGATACCTATTTTACAGTTAGAAAAAGGCTAAAGTATTTGACATCTGTATTGGTAACTATAACAGTTGTACTATGAGCTTTGCAATTGCAATCAGTATTATTTGGATTTGGCTGAGCAAATAAGGAGCAGAGGAAAAAGGGAATTTGAAAATCTTTGAAAATTAAAAAGGCAAAAAGTATCCATTAGTCCACTGACAAAATTGTGTCCCTCTAATACTGTATTTCATCAAGCATGACTTAGACAATAGATCATACACAATGCAGCATAATATCTCTCCATAAAGTGTCTTGTGGATAGAATGCATTCTGCAAATTTGTATTAGAAAGAAATGTTCATATTTTCACTTGATGAAGTTACCTAAGCTAAAGGATCGTGTCCTAGGCATTATGAAGCTTAAAGATAGCAAGAATGGTGATGGAGAAGAGTGATTTAACATATAGTTATGCTTTGTACAGGACTATATTACGCTGCAAAAAAGGTATTAATTTTGAGTTGTGGATGTACTGCATGTTCATGTAACAGTTCAGCTCCAATTAAAAGCAAAAAGGGTGACATTTAAGCTGTAAATACTGTATACTATTATCTTTCATTTTTTTAAGCAGCTTTTTTATTTCCCTATTTGTGTACAGTTCTCTATGTACATATAAAAAAAAAAAACCACCACGGCATCTGGAGAAAATTTTGTAGTTAACTTTTGCAGTTAACTTTTGCATTTTAATTGCAGGAATGATCTAAATATGTCCATTCAGCTGTTTGTTTAGTTCAAAGTTTTCATTGTATGCTTTCAGGTTCTTTGAAAAGCAGCAATAACAGTTGGACAATTATTTAAAGTAAAACTTTTTTCTGCACAATTTCCACTTCCATGCTTTAGAATGGAGGCACAGTGGAACACTTGTCCAATTGTAGGATTTCAAGAGCCTTTAAATATTTTTTATCTTTTTTTTTTTTTGTATGATAGGAAATGTTTTGTAGTGGCTTACATACAGAATTTACAAGTCAAACAGTTTCTCATGCTCATTTATTTGATTAAAAGTTTCTGTTAAAATATTTTCATAAACTTTCCATAGCTTATTGCATGTTCTTATAAGCAATCATAAAGCTATGTGTCAACCTCTGTATGAAATACTCTGATAACGAGTTTTACATTTTGTGAACCTGATTGAAATGTATAAATTTACACATAAAATAAAGCTAAAATTAATTATTAAGTGATGCACTTTCTTCTAGACTGTAGTGGTGTGTTCCTGCAAGTGTCTTTCTATAGATGGAAAAAAATCTCAGTGGGATGTGTGTTGGCACAAGACTGAAGTGTGTTGTGGGTGAGATTTTCATTTCTCCATGTTTTTCACATGTTATTTTAATACCTATGGCCTCTGGTTTTGATAGTTGAATTCTAGCAGGTGGAAAAAAAAATGCCTGAGCAAATGAAACGTACGTAAATGGCTACAACAGAAACTGAGGCAGCTGCTTTTGTGGTTATAATAAGGATTTGTTTATGCAACTGGATATGCATAGTTTAGAAAAAAAATTGGTTGCAGAAATGAAAACTAGATTGATTTAGTTCATCAGGTTAAGCCAGCTCACAATGGAATGCTGTTTGGGGAAAATTATACTTAGTCAACGTGATGTAAATGTTTTATCTAGTTTGTTGTTGTTGTTGTCGACCTGCTGAGGTATATAGATGCTATTTATTCCTGCTTGTCACATGTGCTTTATTTTTAAGGAAGTCTAAATCACCGTGCGTGTGTTAGTCATTACCTCTTGGAGGTCCCATTTTGACAATGTATAATGTAAGCTTTGTATTGCTTATTTTCAATAAAAGATACAGTTTTATTAGCTCTATATTTTATTAAATCAGTCTGAAAACATTCACCAGTAAATCTGTATCTCTTCCATGCAGCCTGAAAGCACTGCTTTTAGAGATGGCATCACAATAGCTAACTTCTTTGTGAAAAGCTTAAGGGGCTTTAGAGAAGCCCCTTATAAAACCAGGTTTCTATGTCTCAAAGTAGTGGTGGTTTGGTTTTTTTGTTGTTGGGTGTGTTTTGGGTTGGTTCTTTGTTTGTTTTTTTTTAAATTTGTAAGTTAAAGTTGCTTTCAAGGTGAGCTTTTATTGCAAGTGGTGGTGGCACAAGAAGGGAAATCAATCTGGAGGAAAAGATTCAAAATACCTAAATCTTCTGATAATAAACTCTGGCAGAACTTGTGTAAGGTACAATGCAATATTGTGCAAAAGTATAAGCTTTCAGAGTAACTGCCAGAAGCAAGTAGCTGCTGTGATTTTGTACCCTGCGTGGGCTAACTGCCTCTGCAGAACAGCTGGGTACCTTTGGGGTCCGCCTCGGACCGCAGCAGGGATGCCCCACCGCCGCAGTGCTTCCTGGCTGCCTGCCCTGCACCGCTGCGGGAACATCTGTGAAAAACGGAGCTGTGTCCGCATCGGGAACCAGGGGGACAGCAGGAGCCGAAAGCGCTAGAGCTGCTCCAAGGTAAGTCATCACCGCTCCCGAACTGGAGCCCTCTCTCTCGGAAGAACGGTGTCCAAATGCCACTTCTAGTATGCCCAAACGGCTCATTCAGAATGAGTTTGGGCACTTGTTTTCCTTCCTGAAAAGTGAGATGTGTTAATTTTTAAGACGTATTTTCTCCTGAAGAAGAGACTTTCTTGCTTCCCGAGAAGCTTAGTTTCGGGGAATGTTGTTAAGGCATTGCATCTTACATTGCTTCACAGAAAGGTTTTTTTAAGTCGGTTTCACTCATTCTGACATGACAGAAATATTTTCATCTTTTCAATACCAAAACTAATTAGCCTGGTGAGGTGGATGTTAGCAGAACAAAACTCCACATTAGTGTATTTTATTTATTATAAAATATATAACATGTCTACTTACATATATGGAGATATAAATATAAATGTATAATATAGAATTTTATATATGTCCATGTTTAGTTGAATTTCTCATACTGGCTATACTTTTGTAAATAATGGGGGTTTTTACCCTTTCTTTTAAAAATAATACCTGTTACTTCTCTTTTTTAAGTATTTCTAGTAAGCTTGGGCACAGAAGTATAGTGTAGGTGGAGCTTGTTCAACTGTAAAATAGGATACATGAAGACCTGATTTTTATTTCAAATACGTTCCTTTTGTCCAAATTAATTATGGCATGTATCAGCCCAACTGCATTGATGGATTATAGAGCAATGCTGATTACTGACATAGCAGGCAGTTTGGTAGATATTGGCAGTAGCAGGTGGTTGGTTTTTTTTCTTCAATTGTTAAAAGCTGAATGAAAAGATTGTTGTAGAATAGCAGCTTAAAATTTTATCAGTAGAAGGGGAGCCAGAGTAATCGGTTGTCTGAGCATATAGCTTCCTATTTAATGTGTAGTGTATTTCAGCACAACTATTCCAAAACCAGACAAAGCTATCCCTTTGCACAGTGCCTAAATATCAGCTGAGCAGTACGTTTGTACAGTGGTTGCATTTTACTTTAGAGCTGTCTAAACTGTCCCTGGTGCTACTAAAAAAAAAAACAAACCTGCCTTAAAAAAGGATATTTCTAATGCCTGCATTATTTATTCTTTTTTCAGTGCTGTAGCAGTTGCAGCTAATGCACGCCTTTCTATTTCAAAAGCTTACTGGGTGTAGCTTCTGCTTTTAGTACAATTCCTAGTACCCTCCCTCACTGTTTATTTAGATGTTATTTGTTGTCCACTACGTATTCAGCATGAGCCATTGCTTCATTTTTTGTTCAGCAGTGATCTGGGAGAGGTGTGCAGGACTGGGTAGCCCAGAGCTTTGGTTTCTGACTGTTCCCCTTTTGTGCTCGCATGCACGCACAGGACCTACCCCAAATAGGCTATGACTAAGTGTAAGACAGTAGAAAATAGTCATCTGAAGATGGGATGGGAAGTACAAGGTAATAGACAGCGTTTTTCAGCGTGCTAAAATGATAGTGTTTAATTATTTTTTTAGAAGCCATAATTAATCCTGTTATCACAAAGCTAATTAAGTTCAGTGATTAGGGATAAAGCATAACAGCGTTTGAGAAGGTAATGACTGCTGGATAGTGACATGACAGGCCCATTGGATGTGGGTGAAAGTACCTTCCTAGTGTACAAGATGGCCTGAGTGGCACAAGCTATGGAATACCTTGAAAAAAAAGCATGGAAATTAGATGGGATGGAGAAGCAGAGCGAGGGATGGGGTGGCCAGGACTAGGATGCACTGAGTTATGGCAAGGATCTTTGTAGTGTGTGAAAGGGAGGAAGCAAGGGAAGGTGTATTTCTCAGGACTGGGGAAAAACGATGCTGCAATAACAAGGTAGATGGCATGAGCTTCACTTGAAAGGCTAGTTTTCAACACGCTTGTCCTATCTGTAGGAGAGAGTTATTATTCTGAACATAAGAATGTAGATATCCACATCAAAGATCATGCCTCAAGTTTACCATTTCGAATGATGGCAGTGCTGTACAGGCAGGGAAAGAAAGTTGTGAGATATGAAACAAAAGAATAATATATTCTGCTGGAAGAATTAAAGACAGATTCTAGGGAATCTTCATACTTCACCCAAGTCTACTTCTGACTCCATCAGAGTCCAGTGCTGCAAAAGGGTACACATACAGGGCTGTTGCCCTCATATCGGAGGAATGCTTCTTCTTAGTCTGTGTTTTTCAGGGTCCCACCAGTTCAGAAAACTCCTGCCTCTGTTGAGTAATGCCAGAATAATTTATTTCAAAAATGTTCAGGTCCAAATAATATTTAACTTACTGTTATCCAAGTTGTTACTTTAGGGAATATTAGAACAGGTGCTTTGCCAAATTATTCTTCCACAAATTCAAGAAAATATTTTTTTTTTTTTTTTTTTTAAAACAAGCAAACGAAAAGAACCAACAAAGTATTAAGAACCTCACTGCACCTTGCTCTGAATTTTTGCCTAATCCTGAAGGAATATATAATCCTTACATTAGAGGATTATTACTGTAAAAGGATTGGATGGTTTGTTTCTCTGGCACAGTAACTTGTCTAAGTAAACCACCTGCAAAGCAAAAGTTCTGTCACTAGGTGGTGATCTTGGCCTGTGCAAGCTTTCTCTTCTTCCTTCTCTCCCTCTTTTCTCCCACACTGCTGTTCTAGATAATGACCAAAGGAATAATCCTGGTTTAGTGCTGCTTCTGAATATTATGTCTACAAACGTAAAAAGCCTTAGCATTTAAAGGCTTAGGGCAGGCCGAAACTATTCATCCTCATCTTTTTCCTCTAAACTTTATCTTTGCTTATGATGTCTGGTGCTCAAGGCATTATTTATTATTTATGGCTGGTAGCATGCTTAACATTGTGCTATATAACATGAATACTTCTAAAAGTCAAAATAAAAACTACAGGAGCAGATGAGAAAATCCAGAGCTGGAACACTTTGATGTTAAATTACTCTTTACATGACTAGCAGAAGAAATGGATTTATTTTTTTTCTTCAATAAAGAATAGAGTGGTAGTGTGTTGGTTTGGGAATCCAGGGCAAAAACTTTTGCCTGGTGACAGGTAGTAAGGAAACAGTAAAAGTGGGAGTGGGCAACAAACTAGGACAGAAGGGAACCTCTTCTTGAGACTTTCTATTTGACTTGCTACTGCAGGTGCTTTCTTTGGTACACCTTCTTTCTTTCCATGCAGTGCAGGTCTAACTCAGCACCTTCCACAGGCCAACAAAGTGGGCCTTTAAAACTGGGAATTTTTTAGGAATTGAACATGATGGTTTTGTCTTCTGTATTTGCTAGTGCAAGCCAGGACTCAGACTCCCATAGGTCAACTTTAGGCTCACCTCTGTCAGTGCATGGCCATTGCATTAAAACTTGCTGTCATTCCATTGTGTGTTTTGGAAAGTGAAGTCCCTGTTGACTTTCTAACTGGTCAGATTCCTCTGCTTCTAAATATGAAACATGTTTTCAAAGCTGAGATTTCAGAGGTATTAAAATGTGAACCAAGCTCAAATTTTAATTCTTCAGTTTTGTGTAGATACCATTGGCCATTTTGCTGCACAAGACATTGTGAACAAAAAGAAAAAAGTCTAGAAACTAAAAGGAAATTTTCAAGCTACAGCTCTGTTGACCCTTTCCTCCTACTGTTCTTTGAACATATTTGTTTTAATTAATTCCCTTCCTGAGTGTTATGTACCCAACTTTACCAAGTTGGCATCTTTGGCTAGATGTGTCTACCAGAGTAGCTGATATACAAAGGTTTTCTTGCAGTTTTCTTTCCCTAGCTCTAGGATGGAGAAATAGAATAGACCTAATCACCCTTCAGCTTGTTATTGCAACCTATCATAGTAAAGAAAACCCTTTTTGACATTACCGTACTTTTCTGCCATTCTGTAGGTAGCAATAGTGATTAGTTTGTGTTATGTCAAACATTTGCCCATTTGGTTGAGGGGAGGAAAACCCACCACCACTACCAACAACAACCACCACCCCACCCCACCCCAAAAAAAAACCCCAGGGTCTGTGGGGGGTGGTGTTATAGACTTGTATATCTCATTCCTCCCACCTCCAGAACTTTGAGATTCCTGTTTCAGGTAGGAGATACTTGAGGAAGAAACACTTCAGTGCTAAGACAGGGTCTTGCTTTTTAATCTTTGCAAAGGACTAACCATGTGTTTGGCAGTCAGAGTAATTTCTATGCAGACAGAGAGGATCTTGGTCAACTAATGCCTTGACTGGCAGGTCTAAGGAACATCAGCCTTAAAGCAACCAGATGAGTCAAAATTACATTAAAATCTCAAAGTCATCTGCAAGAGAAACTTACCAGTTCCTGCTGGAAGTAGAGCTATTTTGCAAGACTCTTCTGAAAGAGATGAGGCTAAACAGTACTTGGAGCACTGCTGCTAACTGAAGTCATCCAACTAATTATTTCAACAGGTGAAATCTGTTAAATCTAAACTATAAACATCTTCGAGATATCCTTTGGAAACTTCCAGTTGAAAAAATAAATGGTGAATCCTGTTGTAAACTTTCAACAATGCCAATAACAGCAATATTCTGCCCTTTACCATAGGCCTGTGGAGTGAGTTTTCTAGTAAGTTTGCAATGCAATAGCTGAATGATCTTGCTTTTGCTGAGAGGCCTTTCTGAGCACGAACAATGTAGTGTGTGGATCATGTGTTTGAAATGTACTTTAAATAAACTGTAAAGGAGAGATTTATTACTCCAATAATTAAACAGAAGGAGTAAAGCAAGCATTTATTAAATGTCAGAGATTGCATGATGGGCCATTGGTCCTGCTATCAAAATACTAAATTAGAAGAGGTAGAAAATTCATTGAATAAGTTCAAACAGTTCCAATTTTGAACCTGAAACTTGTAGAGCTATGAGTTTTGAAGAAATAATGTCTTCATTTAAAAACAAAACAAACAAACAAAAGTCTAAATAGTCTGACCTGACCTATTGCAAAACAAGTCCGTACCTAAAGGTCAGACTGAGTTCTGGAAGTGCAGGAGGAATGAGTACTGATAGCTATCTTCTGAGACCAAACAGTCCAGCATACCCCTCTGAAAAGCCAGTACCCATCAGCACTGCACTCAGTATGAAAATATGCAGCTGTGGCTGATCAAGAGATTGTTGCCTCTGACTTTGGATGTCCACATGAGAAAAGGGGACAATCTCCGTTAGTGAAATCTCAGTGTTAGCTAAACAATGAACCCCTGTCTGACTGTAAAAATGTGCATTTGAGGCTTTAAAGAGTGTATTTGCTGTTTTATAAAGTGGCTATTACAAATCTTAAATCAAATGTCTGCGAGATACAGCCTAGTATGAGGCTTCTTCAGTCTTGTCTTCTGCTGATCGTACTCCAAGTATTTGACACTGGTCTCCCTTGGTTCATAAAGGTTCAACCTACTAATTTCACCCTATACCTAAATTAGGACTGAACATCTAATAGCCCCATGCCAAAAAGGGCAGAAGCAGATGGTGCTGCACCTGTGTGAAAGTATTAGTGACTGTAATGCTATCTGCCCAATTACTTCCTCTGAATAATAGATGGGTCATGACCAGGTTGTATCAATTGATCTTTCCAGCTTCTCTTCTATAATTGTCAGGAAATTTCCCTTTCCAGGCTCTGTTTCACAAATGTAATTTAATAGGGGCATGGTTGAATTGCTTGGCTTGTATGGTTATATGAAAATAAAGGCTGAGAGCTCAAGAACATAAGAGCATGCACAATTTGGGAGCATGGGGTGGAGGGTCATAACATTTGTTGTTTGTCTGTAGTGAAAAAGAGCCCTGCAAAAAGTGAGCTTGTTGGTTTTGGGTGCTCCTTTCTATGGCAGTGAACATTCTGTGAAATCTCCCCAGCGCCTGCATAGTTTCCGCTTTTGTATAAACAGCACAGGGGGTGATAGTGTGTCCTAGAAGACTGACCTAAGCTTTAGGTGTGAATGTCTTTAAGGCTAGCTTGCTTCTCAATACTTCCAATTCACTAATAGATGCTACGCTATTGCCTTCTCATTCACAGGTTCTTCACGTGGTTTTTGCAGCAGTGCTCTTCTGAAAGGCTGTTACCTACCTGCAGTGGTCCCTGCTCCCTTCTGGTTCCTCTGGCCTCCTGTAACTCACTCTTTACAGTGAGTATGGGATTAAGTAAAAAAATGGGATGTGTTTTTTTCATTACTGTAGTCAGCTGAGGTGTTCTGGTACAAAGCAAAAATCCTCTTGGTATGCCCTGTCTCATACATATGTATACTTACTAGGATAACACAAGCTGGAGTGAAGGAGTAATTCATGGTGTGTACCAGTCCTGCAACACGCACAATGCTATTCAGTTGCTCTTAACAGGTTTTTAAGGATTTCTAAATTTCAGTAGTCTGCCAGGTCATATTCATGCTGTGTATTTGGTGGCACCTATGCTGACTATATGCCCCTTTTTCAGTGAGGATAATTTTCTTTCAAATAGCTTTTAATTTCTGCTGGAGGTTTCTCTCTGACTTCCCATTTTTTAATTATGATGACACTTTTTTTAATGGTTTGATTTATGTTCTGATAGGAAATTACGGCTGCTTTTGCGTGTCCCTGCATCATTCTCCCCTTTTCCCCCAGTTCTGATAGAGCTTGCCTCAAAATATCCAAAATTATTTGTCTTGAACTGCCTGGGACAGCTGATACTACAAATACGATGTTATACATAAGCACAGTCAAATATTCCTCTTCTCCAAGATTTGCTTTTGGCTGCATCTTATTGGCTGGATTCCTTAAATGGGCTATGGAGAAGAGCACTTTTCCTTCATGTGGCTTGAGACAGAAATTAAGCAGCCTAAAAATAACTTTTTAAAATAATATCTATGAAAAGTATGAATTAAAAGAAAAAACACTATTATACTAGGGGCAAGCAAAATTATTGTTTGCTCCCTACCCATGGGAATCTTTTTCCAGGTGCTCTAGGGACATGCAGTAGCTGTCTGACTGAATGCATTTATGACTCCTTTTAGCTGTGTAAGAGAAATGTGATAACGGACTTACACCAGACAAAAGGATATCAGTATAGAGAATGTGGTTCTTGGTTTTAGGAGCAAGGGGAATCCTAGGGACATACAATAATAAAATCTCTTCTCTTTGGTTCCTTGGTGCTCCAGGAAAGGCAATCTGTTAGGGGAGCAGTAGGGAAACTCAAGCTGAAGATGAGCAAGATTTTTGCAAGGGTGTCTACTTTATAAGATATTGTTCATTTGCTTTTCTGCCACGAGGACTTTGTATTGCAGCTAGAGTGGATAAAGGGGAAAAGGTGTATTGGTGTAGTCTCATCTTTTACTCTGATACCTGGGGTTATTTTAGAAAACAGCAATTCTAGGATAATAGCTTCAGTTAACAATATTCCTTAGCTAGATGAGCACTACCACAGCTTTCGTTAGTGAATATACAATGTTTTAAATTTACTTTTTATGAGATGCATATCCTAAAATCTCTGGTACATTTTTCCTAAGCCAAAAGACACTTAAAAAACCCCCAAAACAACAAAAAAACCAGACACCCATGCCATTTCAAAACTTTTCAATGATCCAGGATGTATCTTGAAATATATTGATGATTTCATCCTTTGCAGATGACTGTTCATATTGCAAATGCCACCAGAACAAGATATTAGTATGTTCTGAGAGGTGACGTGTATTGAACGGGTTTGGCAGTAGAGCAATTTTCTTCCTGTAAACATTTATCGTTTTCCCAGGGCAGTGGTATCATGAGAGAAGGGCTGAAGGAGTAGGAAAGGAGAATATGAAGAAGTCCTATTGCTATTTTCTGTGGCATCTTGATTTATGGGTAGGGTGTTCCCTGTCTCAGTACTGAATAGTATTGGTAACCCCTTCAGGAGAATTACTGTTATTTTAAACATGCTCTGATTTATTTTCACAGAAAAACTTCGGATAGATGTTTCATGCCACTGACTTTAGTAAGTAAGCACTCCGTGTTTCACTGAAGCTGCAGTAAAAGCAAACCATACGTTAGTAAATGTATTTCACCCATAATTCTTTGTTGCTGCACACTTCATGGGTGCATTGATCCAATGTCAAAAGAAAGGGTCAATTTAGTTTTAAATCCTTGCTCTTGTGACAGCAGTTCAGGCTCTGATGAGGGATTAAACATACCATGTGCAATGGCTACATGAACAAATTGCATATGGACAGGCGCAATCTCAAGCACTTCAGAAAACAGAGAGGCTTGCAAGGTAAGATGTGTAAGGCCTGGCTTCCTATGGATGTTTTCCATATATGAAATTAAGGTGAAAAATCGGTGTGTTAAAGGTCAGCATGTGGAAGACTTAATTGATGGGTCCTATATGGTGCTGACAGAAATATAGAGAATAGAATCGTAGAATCATAGAATCATTTAGGTTGGAAAAGACCTTTAAGATCATAGAGTCCAACCATCAACCATGCCCACTAAACCATGTCCTGAAGTGCCTTGTCTATGTGTTTTTTTGAATACCTCCAGGGACGGTGACTCAACCACTTCCCTGGGCAGCCTGTTCCAATGCCTGACAACCCTCTCAGTAAAGAAATTTTTCCTAATATCCAATCTAAACCTCCCCTGCCGCAACTTGAGGCCATTTCCTCTCATCCTACCTCCAGCCACCTGACAGAAGAGACCAGCACCCACCTCACTACAACCTCCTTTCAGGTACTTGTAGAGAGCGATAAGGTCTCCCTTCAGCCTCCTTTTCTCCAGAATAAACAACCCCAGCTCCCTCAGCCGCTCCTCATCAGACTTGTGCTCCAGGCCCCTCACCAGCTTCGTTGCCCTTCTCTGGACACGCTCCAGCACCTCAATGTCTGTCTTGTAGCGAGGGGCCCAAAACTGAACACAGGACTCGAGGTGCGGTCTCACCAGTGCCGAGTACAGGGGGACGATCACCTCCCTGCTCCTGCTGGCCACGCTATCTCTGATACAGGCCAGGATGCCGTTGGCCTTCTTGGCCACCTGGGCTCACTGCTGGCTCATATTCAGCCGGCTGTTGACCAGCACCCCCAGGTCTTTCTCTGCTGGGCAGCTTTCCAGCCACTCTTCCCCAAGCCTGTAGCGCTGCATGGGGTTGTTGTGACCCTAATGCAGGACCCGGCACTTGGCCTTGTTGAACCTCATACAGTTGGCCTCAGCCCATCGATCCAGCCTGTCCAGATCCCTCTGTAGAGCCTTCCTACCCTCAAGCAGATCAACACTCTTGCCCAACTTGGTGTCATCTGCAAACTTGCTGAGGGTGCACTCGATCCCCTCATCCAGATCATTGATAAAGATATTAAACAGAACTGGCCCCAATACTGAGCCCTGGGGAACACCACTGGTGACCTGCCGCCAACTGGATTTAACTCCATTCACCACTGCTCTTTGGGCTCAGCCATCCAACCAGTTTTTTACCCAGCAATGAATACACTTGTCTAAGCCATGAGCCACCAGCTTCTCAAGGAGTATGCCATGAGAGACAGTGTCAAAAATATCTAAAGACCCAGATGACTTCCAAAAAGTGTTTGATGACACTAATTACTGGCTAAAGCAGTGATGACAAAGTCCTAAAACTCTTCACCCTCCCCCCAATCACAATTTTTAAAGAATCCAGTGAAAATGAAGTAGTAGTTGTTCAGCATCCTACCTACCTGTGCCTGCAGTGTGGTGGCATGTTGCACACCCCTACTCCCCTTTGCCTACATGAAGCAGTACCTTCTATTCCTCCAGAATTGACTTCTGCCATCAACAGTAATATGCTATGTCGATATCTGGAGAGAAAAAAAACTCAATGTGTCCATCAGGATATGTTTTCTTATGGGCAAATGAGCAACTGGTGAGAGGATATGTCCTGTGGAGAAAGTTGCTGAGTGATGTAGGACAGTGAAAGGAAGCAAATGAGCAGTTGGTGATTTAGAGAGAGAGCGAGAAAGATGTTACAGGTCAGTTCTGGCAGTGAGAAACAAGGTATTTCAAAGCTAATTAGCTGAAAAAAATTTGGCATGTTTTAATTTCCTGAACAATTAGGACAAATAGAAATGTCTTCTGCTTTCTTTGGAAAACATTTTTTAAAGCACATCGTGTTAGGAAAAGAATTAAGGATCTGCAATAACAGAAATGGGAAGTCTAATAATCATCTAATTAAACCTAGACAATAGATCCAGCCCTCATAAATAAGATCACTCTCTGTCTTCTGATTGGCACTGAATGAAATCAAACCTTTTGCAAAACATGTTTTGAATGAAGGCTAATTCACTTCCATGTAGTGGCCACTTATTTTCTTAGAAAAATATTGTAATAAAACAAAGCACCAGGGCGTTGATCTTGTAATCGGAAAAGGGAAGTGTGAAATTTCAACAGTGAAATTTTTAGAGTTCCAATGATCCTTGTGGGAGCAGGTCTCCAGTTGGTACAAATAATCAGTGCTTCATTATTAAGTTTCATTTTGTAGGTGGCTTTACAGAAACTGTAGGTTGCCCCTGGGCAATCTAGATGCCTAGTCAAATTGTTTCACAAATTGTATAAATGGAGAAAATCTTTAGCTGTGTGTTGAGGCTATGTGAGAGGGAAGCATTGCTGCTGTTCATGATTCGAATGGCTCACCCCCCTTTTTACTCTCAAACCCCACAGCATCCTTGTGGCAACCTCATTATTATTTGCCTGAAAGTTAATCCTAAGTGTAAGTGCATATTTTTAACTTTCTTGAATTCTGTACTTGCAGGACTGTCAGCTCTATCACTGCAAAGCAAGTGGAAAGAAGAGCGATGCATGTGGCTTTCTGTGCCGTATCAGGGCTGCCGGCCCTGCTTGGAGGCCCCAGTACTGGGCTGTTTCACGCTTCTTAAATTAATCGTTTTAGGTTTAGCTTTGCCAGAGTGAGTTCCTGGGATAGATTTTGTTTTTCACCTTTGAACAATAAAAAAACTGGCGCGCTACCAGGAAGGGCAGTGGCTGGGGTGGGTGGGTAGGCAGGAAAGTATCATATAGGAAATAATTGTGTAGGAGGTTTTTGAGTATGAGGAAGTAGAAACCAAGAGACAGGTCTATAATAGATTTGTGATGAATACATATGTTCAGCTATAAATGGTATCTGCCTAGAAAATTGATCTATTTTTTGTTTGCGGGCTTTGTATCACTGTTCTAATGTGCTACTCTTGTTTTTCCCAAATGTATTAATCTCTGCAGGTGAGTCTGAACTGGAAAATTAAACGTGAACAACTCTGAATGCTGGCCTAAATTCAGGCTGCAAATCCCAACCCAGGATTCATGCTCATCTGTGGTGTGTGTGAGACTCTGAGAGAAAGAATCACCTGGAGATTTGAACTTTGGTGGAAAACTAGCTGACTGCCCTGGAGTTGTGGAGCGGGCATGGGATGGAGAAAAGGAGACCTGTGATTCTTGCACAGCTCAGGTACTCGCAAGGACTGCATTTTCTCTAGTAATGGAAACAACAAAATGTTCTGACTTCCCAAACCATGTAGTGCTCTCAACTGTCCATTGGATGGACAGCTTTTTCTGTCTGTCCAGAGTGGGCACACTACTGCGGACAGAAGTTATTTGGGAGGAAGGGAAGGAACAATGCATGGAAGTGAATGACTGGCATTACAACTTTTCTTTATTTCTGTGTTTCTTCAGAAGCACATATGGGGCGCAGAGGAGAAGGGGAAGGCTTTGTCAGTATGTGGATTACCAGTGAAGCAAAGGGCTGATTGTCTCAAATGCACTTCTGAACACAGAAAGTAAAATCAGTGGCAATCTTTGGGTTTTTCTTCAGGAGGCATTTATGCAGGCAAATTGCACTTGTTAAATAGCTTTTTAGCACATTCTCTGATCAGGTTGACACTTTCTGTATTCTTAATTTGAAGCTACTGGAGTGCTTGAGGATAATTTTCAGTCCTTGCAAGATGAGAATGACTAGTAACTGGTTAATCTTTATTTAATTTTTAAAATATGGTGGTCTAAATAGTGCCTTCTGAGGTCTGTGAGAGATTGTCATGTAATTGGAGTTAGAAATAGAGCACTACATAAACAGCAATACTGACAGCCAGGCAAAAAGATGCCTTAAGAAGCAGTGCCAGAAATGGAACTTATTGTAGAGGACACCTACCTGTATTTGAACCTTGATGGTTTTCTGGTCATATGGTGTTGCATCCTTGCACAGCAGATCCTTTTCTAGAGGCTCTCTTTGTAGCTGTTTTCTGCTGTGGATGTGTGTTTTGTACTCAGTCATGCATAAATTCTGGGTACCTTTGAGAAATAAGGAGGCAGTGCCTACCTTAGCCTGACTTACCAGCTCTACTAATTCTTGCGGGTCCCTGTGAAAGACATAGCCTTGATACAGATAGCTCAGCTGTTGCCTTGGCAGTCTTCCCAGCACTTTCTTTTTTGGTATACAGCTTTCCTACCTGGAATGGAATAATTTTCATGCTGTTTTCCAAACTATTTTTTCTGCTCTTATACTCTGCTTTTTTTTGGTTGGTTGTTGTTTATTACAATTCAGCTAATCATCTCTGGCTTTAGGCCTTGGCACGAAGGCCCTTTATCCCGCTGCTGAAGTGGCATGTTGTGAGGCGCACCGTGATACTCTGCTAGGGAGAAGAGATCTTTGATGATATCAAAGAATTTCTACAAAGCAACACCACAAAGATCTGTGTTGTTTCTACTGCTATTGGCAGGAATATCTGGAACAAAGAAGCAAATGAGCTCTTGGATGCTTCAGATCTGAAAGAGAAGCAGCAAACCTCAAGGTTGAAAGCAGGGTGAGGTAGTAAGCTTGATCTGATTCACAAAAGTGCAATGTAGTTGCTTTCCGAATTCTGGGGAGCTCTTGATCTTTCCTTCCTCGGTTCTCAGAAGGACACCGTGAGTTATGCTTCTTCCGTGAAATCTTGTGCTGCATCACATACTTCATACATGCATGGCAGAATTTTGTCTGTCACCTTAGCAAGGGTGTTTTGTTTGGTCTCCCATTCTGCCGCCCCCCGCCCCCCCTTTTCCCTCAGCCTATGGGACTTGGCCAGTCAGCCAACGTCAATAATTAATAGTGAATAACAATTATTCGCTGCAATTATTTCATGATCTGTTTATTTGCACAGACTAGTCGCTGAACAATGGCAAACAGAAGGAGTAAGTATCTTGGACTGTTTATGCTCAATTTATGAGCAGCAATGAAGTGACTACTTATCTATGAAAGCAGTACAATGCTTAAATGAAAAGGGTAAGAAAGCCAATTTAAAGATATGGGTTTAATCTTCCTAGCTGGTGGTTAACACAGCATTTAGACAGGTAGGTAATATTGCACATTTAGTAAATATATATAAAAAATATAGTCTATTACAAATATACTATAGAAATATCCATTTACCACCTTCTTATTGTGGCATTTACTTATTTTCAGTATGTTGCGGGTGCATATGCATATTTAACTTTTTAACCTGTTAAAGATTTGTACAACTACTTTCCGCTGTCGCTTACTTAGAGGTTTTGAGATGGACTAACCCTAAACAGTTCTGGTTTGTTTTCAGAAAATAGCCAGAAGTGACAAAACTTGCCCAATTTTTCCTTTTCCTTGAAAGCGCAGATGTCTAAGGGAGTGCTGCTTTGCAAGGACTTTTGCAACCTTTGTTTTTGACTCCTCTGGAATGTGACACATTGTTATCGCAGTTGCCTAAGAAGGCTTTGGTTGCAGGTTTATCGTATACTCCAGGCTCATGAACTATTTCCCCGGGGACCACACTGCATTCTTGATTTGCATGGCGTCTTGTGGCCAGCCAGCACCATTCAATTCCTGTCCTCTTGGCATCCTGTCTTAGAAAATGACCTTCTATTCTCCCTCAGTATCTCCAAGTTGCTATTGAAAAAGTGCCTGCTGTTCAGGAAGACCCACAGGGGTGTCTGGCAAGAGAAAACAGCATTTGGGTCTAGGAATTTTCAGTGATGCATATATACACATGCAGACAGTCATCTCAGGAAAAGCGGAGATGTTTATGTTCCTGTCTTTGAAATGATAAAGAATACAGAAAAATTCCAAATATGTACAGTATGAAACAGGTGCAGAGGAGCCCAGCGACACACAAAGGGCAACACATAATACCCCTGCTTCCAAAACACAGGCTGAATTTGCATGTTGCAAAGTGCAAATTCATAATTTATTTCCAACGTACAGTTGGGCAGATGCCAGGGTTTTTTTGGTGTGCCTTTTTATTTTATTTTTTTCAAGAATTCAGTTTTGAGAGGAAGAAAATAAATAATCCCTTTTTAGGAATTCATTGCCAAATCATCCTGCAGTTCTTGAATGGTAATACTGACTTTAAGACATTTGTAGGCTTGGCAGGATCCCTATAGAACAACATTTTTAATCCAATATGCACTTAGTCAATTATCTTAATTGAGGACACAAGTAAAGCTCTTACATTTTTGGGAACAGGTGCCCACTATCTCCTCTACAGAGGAATGACCCTCTATAAAAATCACTTTTTGCTGACAGGAAAAACTCTTATTTCTTTAACTATCTCAGAAAAAATGTCAATTATAATTTTTTTTTTTTTTAAATCCATGAGGATTTTCATAAAGGCACAGCAAAACATTTCTTTCATCTTAACGTTCATTAAACTGTCATTCCAAACTTTTAACTATGAATTCCCAATTGAGAAAATGGAACAATAAGTTCCTGATCTATTTTGTAGCAGTTCTTTGCAAATCTTACAGTTTCCAATTTAGCAAGATGGGTAAATGCATATTCAGCTGCATGCATGTTGTTTTCAATGAGTTAAAGGTGGGGTACATACTTAAGTTCCTTGCTGATATCTTGTGCAGTCTACTCAGTTTGATATTTTTAAGAAACACAGTCCAGCTACATTTTAGAAAAGCATTGCTTGTACGGAAACCCAGTCTGTAGGGAGCATATGCACGTGTAAGGTGATTTTTAGAATACTTAGATACATGAGTGTACACATGAAGTCTCTGCAGCATATAGACCTGTGGTGACTTTAGGAAAAAAAAAAATAAAAATCATGCTTTTAGTGGGTACAGGCTGGCCAATGTAAAGCATAAGCTCCAGCTCATAGAGTTGTCAAGGGCCTCTTAGGGAAAAGAGAGGAAAGGAGCAATTTATTCCACCTGTTGCACTCCTGCTTGGTTTGCATGTCTGGGATTAGAGGCACTGCTGAGTAGTTAGTGACCCTAAAAGAGCATGGCTGGGTAAGTCTCTGACCGCAGCCCTTTCACTCACCTGGAAGGCAAGGAGTGTCCTGAGGCACAGAAACAAGGTGCCTCCGGCAGGGCTGTGTTTCCTCTCCAGGGTGCCAAAGGTGTGCAGCTCCTGATGCTGGAGCAGCTAACAGTGTATATTGCTTTTTAAAAAAAAAAAAACAAAAAAAAAAACCAATTTTTTTTTGGAAGTGTTTTCCAGAATATTTAAAAACCCAGCTAAGGAACAGTGCCCTAGGAAACCTTGGCTCACCACCCAAGCATTTTTCACTCATGTTTCGGTTTCAAAAATAGCTCTTGTTGTTAAGGCTAATCTCAGGACAATAACAAAGTAATGATGATGATGATGATAAAAAATCTCCACCTCCCTCAGAGATTGGGTAGAAGTTCATACCCCGATCTTTCTTTCAAATGTAGTCTTTCCCTATTGTGGCTTTTAAGGCAATTTGAATGTTATTAGTGACTAAAAAAAAGTCATATCACTATGGAGCACCAAGCAGGAGTTTTTTCCCTTATCATTTTAACACCAGAAAAATCCCAAACTCTTAACTCTGTTCTCTTCAGATATTTATCTTCAGCACTGACAAAGCTAATACCAAGAGCCAGAGGCTTACGTCCCCAAGTATGTGCTTCTCTAGTCCTCTCAGTCTCAGCAAGTTTTAGGGCTGAATGCTACCTTGATGGTGGTGGGCAGGTTTTGGGGTGGGAAAGACCTTAAAACTACAAAATCTTTCCCTGATTTCAGACTTAGAGGGCATCCTGTTCCTGCTCCATGTCAAGCTGAGGCCAGGGAGGTTTCCTCACCTTTCTCAATAACTCCATTCTTGATATTATTCCCAGGTCTTTGCCTCAGATACTAAAAGCCAGTGATGTAGTATGCCTATGGTCTGACATGGTTATGTGCTCCCATGCTGATTTTTATGTTACTCCTTTGATTTGGTTTAACCACATAGGTTTACCTTGATTCTACAATAAGCTCTTCAGGTAGGAATGCTGAATCTAATTGCAGTCAACTATCACCATTTTAGTACTTAGTAATGTTTGTTCTGACAAGTCCTCAGAACTTGCTATTGAAACAAAGCAGCAGTTGTGCTTTCTTCTTATTAAAAATAAAACAATAAAAATGTCAGTAACTCCTTTTCCCTCTCAGGAAATGTTTAATGGATGTGGTTTGAAGTTTGTTGTTGTTTTTTTTTAATCTCTTATGACATTTTTATGTGCCTGTTGAATAGAAAGCTGTAAACAAAAAACTTACATATAATGTTGCTGAAAACCTTTGGTTACAATTTTATATTTAAAAAAAAAAAAGTCTTTATTATTTGAAAACTAAGAAAAAATTGAAATTTTTTTTCCAAAATCATTTTTTGCAGCTAAAAACTCTCCAGCAGACAGCCCATAAATATTTATAATGCTGCTTGAAATTTTCTTTTTGATTTAAGTAGTGTCAACAATGGGAGTTCAATCAGCCCTAATTACTACTACAGTCATTGATTTTTGGAGGGCAGGTGTGCTCAGTGAAGAGAATATCTGAAACATGCTGCAATTTCTTCCCAAAACAAACTTTTGCTTATCTGGTAATGATACAAATTTTTAAAAATTTATTATAAAATACTGCTGAATTAAACTGTTAATCTGAACTTTAAAAATATTTGAAATCTGGCTGGTTCATTGCTAACTGGGATAGAAAACCTAGTTGAAACCAATCACCTGGATTACACTGGGAGACTGCTGATGGTAATTTAAAAAAAAAAAAAGAGAGAGAGTGAGAAGAAATTGCCCAGCTGGACTAATACTGGCTTTGTGTAGAACAGCTTTCCATTCCTGACTAGTTAGATGATGTTTCTTTGCTGGAGCAATTATGCATTCATCTCCCCAGGGGCCTATGTCCTCATGTAAGCGTTAACACACATTCCTCTGTAAAAGTTTTTGGGCATGTCCAGTTGAGGTCATGGTACTTCGAGACATGGTGATCCAGAGGGTCTTTTCTGTCTTTCCACCTGCCAATGCAATTCTGGGGTTTTTAGGAGGTGTATTTACAATTGATTTAACAAAGCTTTGGACAAGTGACTCAAGTTGAGACAAATGCTCTTCGCTAGGGAGACTGTTCCACATCCAATAGATCATAAGAATAGTCTTTTTTTCTGATGTTTTCTTATATTTTGCTTTGCTGCAATTATTTTTTCATCTGACAGGCACCTAAGAATCTCCAGTAACAATTTAATTGGGAGCTTGTCTGTCATTAGCAACTTCCTACTTCATCGTGTTGTGCATTAGCTCGCTCCCTGAGTAGACATTTGGTTCAGAGCTCAGCACATGATGTGGACTTTCTTAGCTTTTTATTACTCTGTTGTTGAGCCACTTTCTTTCCTGGGAACTCTTCATCTCTCCTGGGCTTAAAGTCAAGTTTGCTACATGTGAACAACAGCATGTCAAACAAAGTCAGACCTACAAGTGAAGATTTTGGTTTAAGGGAGGTTTGGGTTGGGGGAGAAATGTTTTTTTCTGAGTTCTGCTGCTGCTTCTTGTTCATAATACTGTCTGAGTTAAACTATAATTACTGGTCAACACCACCTCTCCCCAACACCTCTTTCAACTAGATTTAAAAGATTGATTTAGAGCTCAGTTAGTCTGGGCTTATATCATTGTAATTCCATATGGTAAAACCATAACTCTGTTGAAGGCACTAGCAGTTTTAACCTGTTTTCCCTGGAGTTAACTGGTATAAGTCAGATGTTGGCATTTGTATTGTCACCACGTGTCCCCTCTTGCATGTGCTAATGTATCTATTTACCAAGAGAGGTTTTTCTTTCCCTGCTTTCTTCACTGGGTACTGGATGATGGGAAAGCTTCATGTTCTGTCATCTTTAAATAAATACCCTTGTATTTAAAAAAGGAAAAAAAAATTAAGATGTAATTGTTTTCAAAAGCTTGATGAGAACGAGGCTGCTTTCTAGTTGTAAGTGGTGTTTAAGATATAAACAGGAAGAATTGGGAGGTGTTTGGTTTTTTTTTAAACCCCCATGTACATAGCTGCCTCTGCTTTGGCAGGAGGCTGGGCTGGATGATCTCCTTAGGTTCCTTCCAACCTGGGTTAACCCGTGATCCTACGAACCTGTTTGAGATAATGGTGGATAATCTAGATACATTGCTTGAGGAAATTTCAGTAAAAAAATGATTTGGTAGAAATTCATTGTCTGCTTCTCTCTTGCATAGCTATGTTTTCACAAAGAGCCACAGGGTTTTAGAATTAGGTTTTTTTATAATTCTTAGAATTTATCTCCATGTTTTCTTTGGTCTTCTCTGATATCTCTGTAAGAGACCACAGTTTTGTCACTGGTAAGCTAAATCGCATGCCAAGCTCTGCTTTACAGTCAAACTGTTGCTTTTACAGAGAAGATAAAAGCTTAAAAAAAAAATAAAAATCACACAAAACCACAGCAACTTTCAAATAGCGCACAGACAGCAGCGTGCATTATAGACATCAATACTTACATGGTCACCTTTGAAATACCAGCAATTATACTTCATGAGGCACTATTGCTACTCATGTGGCAGTTGTCACTTTTTGAAAGATGACGATTAGTTGTATTTCCTCCCTGTGAGACACTGAAGTTGCTTAGCATTTTGAGCAAGCAAGAATGTTTTCTAAAACACATATCCCTCAAAAAAAAAAACACAAAAAACAAACACCAAACCCCCACACAACCGAACAACTTGACGTCTTTAAGTGGCATAGGATATTCACGGCATAAATAAAAGCTCAATTTCTGTTGCAGGTGAGGGCTGCTGTCTGTACTGCCACTGCAACCTCACCGCTGGAAGAGTACCATGAATATATATGACATACAGGAGATTGTAAGGGAAGAAAGCAAAGGCAAGCTGTGGAATAAAAGTAAGTCTGTGTCACCAGCTCCAGTGTTAAAATATTTTTGTAACCATTACACACAGTCCTGATTTCTGTCCCTACACATCTGCTTTTTTTTTTTTTAAGAACTTAAAATTTCTAATAAGAAATGGTCTTTTAGGTTCATTGAACTCTTTCACTCAAAGAGAAAGAAAAGAATTGAGAAGCTGACTCAAAGTCTGTGAAGTAATGTTGTGCTTTCTAGATGACTCTTAGTCCTCATGTTGGTCTCGCCATGTGCTTGTAGAAATTGGGGACGCTGAGATAGATTTAGCAAAAGGATTTAGTTTGTAGGAACTTCCAAATATCTCTCCGTTGCACTCCTTTCTTACTCTGTGGTTGGCATTAAAGAAAGAGATGGAGAAACTGAATGGCAGAGGCAGAAGAGTGCTATTCTTGGGGGGGAGGGAGGGGGAACAAAACCAACTGAACAAAAGACCTTTCCAAAATATCAACCAAGGCTTTGTTGACTCTTCCTTCTGCTTGCTAAGTGTGTTAACAGCAAGCCAGCTAAACAGAAAATGAACAGGACATAGTCTCATAAGAGTCGTTGCCAGAAGGGGCAGAAAGTGGCCGTGATCTTTTATCGCCTGTATTTCAGCTGTAGAGTATCCTAGCGCTAACTAGCTGGCACGGCGGTAGCATCCTACCTCCTGTACCACCTTCCTCTGTGCTACACAGCCTTGCAATGGCTGGATGCCTCATGTGAGGACAGACTGAACCAGAGTCTGGATTCATTAAATAAACAGCACTCGTGCAATAACGTACTCTTGTCGCTGTTTATTGGGAAGAAAAAGAAGCCTGAAACGGGAGTATCTGCTGTTCTGGCCTTTCTCAGGAGCTCTGTGTTGTGCGAGCCTAATGTTAAGTAATTTCTTGTGTCTGTCAGATTTAATTACAAGCATTTTCAGAGCACAGGAACGAAACAGCTAGTGAAAAGTCTCCAGTGCAAAACTAATCTATGCCACTTACTTTTCATTGTGATATGAATTTGATACAGTGACAGGCAAATTGTATTAGAAATCGTGCTCAGTGAGTAGCACTCATTTCTTTCCGTTAGTGGCACCAGTTTTAACAACATGCAAACTGTTCTGTGCTCTAAAAGAAGCACAAAAGGTTGCTTGAGACAGGCAAAGTAGGTGTTTGCCTCACACAGGATCAAATGAAATATGGTTGATATTTACTACTGTAACTTGGTTCTGAATGTGCTTTGTGTCTCCATGAGCTGCCCAGTTTAGATACCTACAGCCTTATTAGTATGAAAGTCAGGGAGGGAATTAAAAAAGTAGGTATAATAAAAAGAATATTTAAATTTGGTTGTATTAAGAAAAATAATATTTTTTCTTTTAATTTCTGAACTGTTAAATTTCAGGTACAAGTCACCATATGGTTTGATACCTACTGCTCTAAAATGATATTGCTGCTTATTTGCATTTGAGGAGGAAAAATCTTCATCGTTATGGGTGAGTAGTCACAGGAAAAAATTGCATTAAGCTAATCAATACTGTGCTTAAAAATACATTACCTGGGAAAGCAAAACAGATGCTTGAGAAGAGGGATACTAATTACCATTCTGTTTCCAAAGTAAATTAGTTCTCGTACAAATTTTTTGAGGAATCCCAGACAGACTGCTCCCCTTATTTTTTGAGCAAGAACAAAAATTGTATGTTTGCTCTGTTGGATCTGACTTCTGATCTCTTATCAGAGAATTGCCTACATCTTTTTCCTTAATTTTTTGGGGGGTATTCTGAGACTAGTTGTCTCCAAGGACTTGGTTTCATTTGTTCTGAGATCTAGGAAAGTCTGGTTTCGCCACCAAATTTGAAACCCCTTTAACTCTTGAGAAAAGAATCAGTCTTACCGTTTCATTAAACTGAATGTGATTTTTCTGTGGTTGCATTTATGAAAAAGAAGGTAACCACTCCGCTACAGGCACGGAGTGTTTCGCTAACAATAGACCTGTGTGGTCCATGAATAAACCTTGTGTCAGACAGGTTTTGATGGAGGGGTCACTGCTGGATTTGAGGATAGCTGGCATCCTTTTCTCTCAAGCTAAAGAGCTCAAGAAGACCTACTTTTAAGGCTCCTCTATATGGAGAAGCTGTTGAGGGATAAACTAGTGAAAGTAGTTAAAGAACGAAAGCTGGTCTCTGGGAAGAGGCTATTGTTCCAGGAGGACACCAGCACTCTCTGCGTAGCGCCTTTGGGTCACCTGGTTTCATTCCCTTCCAGAGATGCTCAAGGGTTTTAACAACAGCCCTGTGTCACCTGAATACCTAACCACGTGCGTAAGTCTTAGCCTGCCACTGAACTAAGCTCAAACGTGAGCTTACACATCCTTGACCATGCAAGCATGAGAGCTGATTGTGAGCTGGGTACCAGACTGTTTTTATGGAGTACAATAGCTGTGTTGCAAACCCCTGCTTTTTTTTGCTGTGAATCATGGTGGCAGCACAGTTTAGGCTCCACTGTTCCAGTGTCGCTTAATTATGAGAAAGTCTGATTACTCATAAATAAAGCACAAAAGGCAGAAAGAGATTCTAGTCTTCATTTTGCTTCTGAGAGAAGCGTAGGACTTAATGGATTGCCGGACAGAATACAAACAAAAAGAACCCCAGCTGAAGTACTCTTAATGTCATGGTTTTTCAACGTGGCATTTAAAGATAGTGAAAAGCAGAGCAGGGTGGCAAACTACAATTACCAGTGAGCTGGATCTCTTAACAGGCATAATTAAACTGAACCAAGCAAGGCTTGAATAGGTAAGACTGTCTATATCAGAGTTTCCAGGTATTGAATTAAATCAATTAATAAGCCATCTTAAGCTAACCTATTGCAAATTTTGAATATCAGCATTCATCGCAGTGACCCAAACATAACTACCTCATGCTAATTCCTAAGAACCAAAAAATGATAGGCTGAATATTAAAGTAAAATGGGCTCGCTCATTGACACAGTCCAAGATGGGTGAAATGTAAATAAGAAAACAGCCATATGGAGTGATGTATCAGGTGTAATAATCACTTTATGTAGATTATCAGACATAACCTTTTTTACCAGTAGAAGGTGAAAGTTCTGTCAAATTGCAGGGGCCAAAATTTTGATGTAGTTTACACGGGACTATTGCCAGTGCAACTAAGAACAGAATTCATTCCACAATTTGTCTTCTACATGCACCTTCATTTCAAAATACCTGATTGCGTGCATGTGTGATGAAGCTGTTTGTTTCTTTAGAGTCTAGATGAGAGTGAAAGGGGAAGAACGTCCAAATCCCTTTTTATCTCTCGTTATTGTTTTGGCACAGGAAGAACTCAATCAATTATGGTATTTGAATCCACTGGCTAAGAGCAGCCTGGCCTGAGGTTGAAATCAATGCAGCAGAGCTACAAACAATGTTCTTTGCCTATTCAAATGGTGTCTCTTTGCTGTAACATCATTTACTGCCACGTTGTTGCCAAGGCACACCCATGTTGCCCCTGTCAAAATGTCAGTTTAGATCGGTACAGCGATAGGACTTAATTCAGCTGTCTACATGATGCAGGGTCACTGCTCAACACAAAGCAACAATACTGCTCCAAGCTGGTAAGCTGGCAGTAGGGCTTGGGAGAAGGGAGGGCAGGAGAGGAAGGTGAGTGTGTGTGAATAAAACAAATAAGGAGCTGTAATTACAACAAATGTACTTGGCTTCATTACTTGATAACCTCAGTTTTCGGCTCAGTATGACCATGTGAACTTTGTGGCCAAAACTTTACTGAAACAATAGGTATAGCTGTGTAACCTTTACTGATTAAAACCATAATAATAGCATGTGACTGTACAGGAGTGCATAGTTGAGTGGATGGCCAAAGTTAAAGCCCAGTGGAAACATTTTTTGCATGCATTGATCCAAAGCTCAGCAAAGACAAAGGGAATGAAATGAGGGTCTTGTGGAAGGAGCCAGAAGACCCAGATCCTCTTCTGATAAGACTGGAGCATTCTGGCTTCATGTGTTTTAAAAGTAGCTTTTGGTTTATGTGCTTTTCTATTTCAGGGTAATCCAGGATGAGAGCCCTATGACCTGGTCATCAGAAGTACTGTCAGGCAACCATTTCCCCTGATTTCTGTTGTGCTGAACTGTACTGAAAATCCAGTCTAGGTGCACTTTTCATGTGCACCTATCCAGAAGCAATGGATATCATGGATTACCTGGGTCTTGTCTTCTCGAGACTCAGTTTCCCTGCTTGTAAATGCGGTATTAAAGTATTTATCCTATTTTCAGGCTTAATTAGTATTTTGGGGATATTTAGATTTTCTTAGGTGAAAGAGCCACAGTACAGTTACATTATGCCAGGTCAGCAACTCCAGACATAAACTGACATGATCCCACTAATTACAGATAGAGCTACACTGACACACAGCTGAAGTTCCTACCCAAAGTACCTGGAGATCTGTTCAAACGAAAGATTGTTTAATATCCTCTTAGGAAGAAGGTCAATCTGCTGAAACAGGATTTCTGATTATTACCCTCTGACATTCACTCTTCCTTAAAGCTACAAGGAAGCCATGGCCCTGGGATACCAAAAACTCTATTAATATATAGCAAACTATGGACCTTTTCCTGAATAACTCTTCATTGTCTAGGGTTAATAATGTTTTATAAATGTTTTAATGTTTCCATATCTGCCTCGGGGCAGAAGTTTGGAATAGAAGAACGAAGAAGAACGGTTCTTCTAGGAGATCCTGGGGGGAAGGAGGAGGGAAACTTTGAGAGGGAATATGGCTTTTTGTAGAGGGTGTGTGACTGGCATCTGCTAGGGAGTTAAGTCTGGGATGGAGGAGGAGGAAAGGAGAGAAAAAAAGAGGTAGGAAAGCTTCCTGTTAACTCAATCTGTTTAAGACAGACATGGAAATTTTGAATGACAGGAGAGAAGAGAGGGGGTCCTAATGTTTCCAACCCCTCCAGGGGACAAGGGGATGCCCTGGAATAGAAATTGAGAACCAGTTACAAAGGCAAAACTTGGATTCAAATTTAAGTGCTTTCTTCAATATTTGGATTTTAGAAATGCTTTCATGAATCGGCAGAGGGATAGATTGCGTGATAGAGGTTGAAGTGCTGGCAGTGACCTGTCCTTGGACATCAGCAGCCTTGTCATGGAAGAAATTGTGAAGTTTCTTTTGTAGGAAGGCTGGGCGAATAGAATGGAGAAGAACAAAGTAGGGCAGCTGGAAGCAGATTGTGGTACTAATTGGTCATTATTCTGTGTTATATGAAATGTTGTCATACATTTTGAGGTCTAGTAAGGTAAAGGGAATTTTAGCAGGGCACGCTGTGGTACAAATATGAGGGGAAAAACAGATGGGGGGGGTTGAGAGTGGGATGAAGCTTTTTAGGATTGTGAGGATCAGAAAAAGATAAAATCAGCAGTCAACCTTGGGGCGGCTATACCCATCAAATTGCAAGGCAAAGACCACCCAGATATATTCTTGCAGTGTGGAACTGGAGCATCATCTGAGATGTCAGAGGCTTAGTGGCAATGAACTGTTATGAAAATCATCCTATGGATAGAAAATATTAAAAAAAAAAGACAAAAAAAGAATCAGCTCTCCTGCAAAGAGAGGGTTTCTCCCAGGCAGAAACCAAGGCCAGTGCTTGCATAGGGGAATGCTGTGCAAAATCAATGTGACGTGCAGAAATAAAAGCTGTACGCAAGCACGGCGAGGCATTACAGCACACTGATAGCGGCACTGTAGGAAAGTACAATGCATTTCAGACTTTAAAAATTGAAATAATAACAGACTTTTCCTAAAGCACAGGGTCATAAATGGCACCTACTAAATTTCTTTCGCGATTCACAAGCAAATGCAAGCTGGGTGAAGAACTGCATCCGTTGCGTTATTTTCTCTCCCCGTTAGCAGTCGCTGCTGGTGGAGCACACCCGAGGTGCACAGATCCACTCCCCATCAGGCAGGAGAGCTGCTGCCCCTCAAAGCCACGTGCCCAGCCGGGAGTCGGGTGCTCAGCAGCACGCTCGTGTCGCTTCGGCAGGGACGGAGCAAGCGGCTCTCCTTCCACCTCCACCCCCGCCTCCGTCCTCTCCGCGCACAGGAATACCCTAAGCAGGGAAGTATGCACGGGCTGTTTAGCGAGGGGTCAAATCCATTTGGATGAAATTCCAGGGCTGCAGGGATAACAATGGCAGGAAGAGAGGTCCTTGAGCTGGCCCATGCTGCCCGCCTCCAGCAGCACGGCGTTGACAGATGTGGCCTGCTGCCTGCCGCCCCTTGGAATGTCCTGGCTGCTCCCGACACCACGGAGAACCGAAAGCTCACCGCAAGCGGAGTTAAACGGAGGAGCCCCTCCGTTCATTAAGAAATTATTCTATGACTGTACCGCTTGCCCAAACCTAAATCTTCTCTTTAACCCGTTGGGAGTTTTAGGTGTTTCATGGGATGGTGTGTTGGCCAGCGGAGAATTCCCCTTTGCCCCTTGCTTCTTTCCCACAGGAAAACCCTCCCATATGAACCCCAGCATTCGCATTGCAAGCCCAGGTCTCAGATATTTTCAGTCTATCTGAAGGAAATCATACTTTACCGACTGCTCCTCAAAGTGTACGAGGCAATATACAAATCAGATAGAGTGCGCAGGTTTTGCGAGCTTGTTACTGACGTTTGGTACAATGGCTTATTTTTCACTCCTTCAGCTACTCTTTTTTCTGCTTTGTTGAAACCCCCCATCAGTTAAGGTGGGTGTGCAAACCGACAAAACCCAGGGCACGAGATGGCTTCTGGCATTTGGTGCAGCAATGCAAGTGCTGTAGCCTGGGAGATGTTTCTCTATCTGGCTCTGACCCTGAGACGAGGAGGGAGGAGGAACTGGGGGGGGTTTGTCCAAGTTAGAAAGAGCGTAAGCACATTTTTTCATTTCTAACATGCCATGCAGTGCTCCAATTGCCTGATAGCGACTGTATGGGAAAATGCCATCTTATCAATTTGTTAAAAATGTCTCTCTCTTCGGGGAATAGGAGACGGCACTCGCATGCACAGACAGAGAATGTAGGAGTGCTTTGTGAGTGCTCTGATAATTGGGAAACTCCAAACCCCCGTAATTAAGCAAAACAAACCAGAAACTCCTAAAAGGCACCACCACCACTAAAAGGAAACGCGTTTTTTTCTGTCAGAGTAATGACCAGATCAACCTCATTTCCATTGTGACTGTTTGGGTTTCTTTTTCCAGCTGATGACAACAGCGCACTCATGGAACGCCATCCCGCACCGTTTCCCCCAGGTCATTTCCTTTCCTTCAGCTCTGGAAGCAGCTTGCACTGTGTGGACCCGAGCGGTCGGACCTGGCCCCACGTGCTCGTTTCTCTAGACATATAGATGCCGGCTCCCCCGAGGAGGAAGTCGCCACAGCTGTACGTTCCATGGAACATACTTTTACGATGAGTGTATATACACACACCACCAGGGACAAAGCTTGGGGGATGCATCCGAATGGCACAGGCATTGCCTACAGGCTGTGCTTGACATTGGTAATGTTTTTCTCCCTTATAAGGGTTGGTCGTATTTAAAGAGAGCATAACTGAGTCTCTCCCACAGTCTGGTCTTGCCGGCCACTTGGGGTTTGGGGGTTTTTGTCTTTCTTTTTTTCCCCCCAGTGTTTCTCTACTGTTCTTCTGTGACCTTCTAACACTGCAGATCATTTATCAAATAGCCAGTAATGGCTAAACAGAGCCCTATTATAGCAGGCATTTGCCACATTTCGTTAGCAATAAATATGCTGTGGTTAGTAAATATGTAGTAATTGGATAGCATTACATGGAAATATCAGCTTCAATACTTGCCAGAAATTCAAACTGGACTTTAAAATAAGTTTTTTTAAAAAAATTAGCTTTTATTAGTTGAGGTGACTTTTCTTGGCCTGCTTTGTTTCTTCTACACCTATGATTCAGGACTTAAGTCAAAGTTCAGCTGTAAATTTCTGTCAGAGTCTAGAACTGAGACTTAGGATGACTGAGTAGGCTGATGACTAGAAGTAGAAATGTGAAGGAAAACTTGAAAGTCAAACTTTCACACAATGTACTGTATGTGTGCGGATTTGTCCTTTCTTTCAAGGGCTTTCTTTGTTGATAAGATAAATGTATTACTGATAGAAGATGGATTATCTTTATTTTATATCAGGAAGTGTACAGCAAAGACAACAACAACATGAAGTTCCACTGACCAAGATGCCTCTGCCATGGCCTGGACTATTAATAGCAGAAAAGCTAAGCTGACCCTTCACTGGTATTTTTTGAACTACATGTAGGAAATTCAGTTATTAATAACTCCCTCTCCTCCCCATGCTTTTCTGCAAAGTTTTGAATTCAGGACACACCACCTGTAAGCCACAGGCTATGTATATTGAGCTGTGTGTCTGTCATCCCTATGATTTCCAGATATTTCATCCTCAAATAACTTTTTTCTCCCAATCAGGGGGGTAGCCATTGTACATTCCCTCACAAATAGTCATTCAAACTGATGTTTGTGTCTTGAGAAACAACGCTGGCAAAGTTGAAGTAAAAGCTGAAGGGGGGGGGGGAAGCTAAGAGAAAACTACTTCAACCTTCTGTACCTTTTTCCCTCTTTGCAAATCCTTTTCTTTCTAAAATCAGAGCTGCATAAAAGCACCATTTAAGGTGCAGCCATGCAACAACCCTGCTCAAGAATAATATGCAAGTTTTAGTAATAGGAGCACATGGACAGAGTACTCAGATATTTGTGTTTTGTTCTCACACAACAACATAAAAACAGCTGCTTAACTTAAACACTTCACTATCTTTTAATATAAACTCTGCCTTATGAAGTTTTTTTCTCTTCCATCCCCTACTGCGTTTATTCCTACTCCACCCACTTCCAATGTTTCTACATGCTTTTTAAGTCATTCTGCTCCTTTTGGGTTTATTTGTGCTGTACACCATGCATAAAGTCATCTCTGGAACTTATAAGTACTTTTACAAAGACAACAGTGGGAAGGCAGTTGCACATCATATTATTTTTGGCTAGATCCTACAGGAACAATGGCTATTGTTTGGCAGCTAGCAACAAGGAGGCTGCTTTAGCGATGGAACAGTTTAGAGCCTGGGGGTTGTTCCTCAAAAGGTTGTGAGCCGTTTTAATGGATGTGTGATTCAAGGTCAAAACTATTTTGGAACGGCTGATTTTAAAAAAAAAAAAAAAATTAAAAAAAAAAAAAGCAAAGCCTCCCCAAACCTGGGACTATGCATAAAAATAATGTGCTCTATTAGCTTTTGTTTCTTGCCTCTTCCACATGATTGTTACACGTGTTGACCAAAATGACCAACTTTCTCTTTATTCTCCCCGTGATTTTGACTTAATAACACGGTGTTGGCTGGTTGTGAGATGACACAGCGGGACACAACGTGGGTTTTCTTTTGGGCTGGGGCTGCCGCAAGTCCCCACCGGCGCTCGAGGAGTAAACGCTAGCACATCCGTGGGCAGTTCGGGTGGCGCGTCTCGTAACGAAGTATTAATTAGCACCGGTTATGATTCCGAAGCGACCCCCCGGCTGCAGCATCCCAGGCGGTCACGGGTAACGGTGAAACGCCCCACAACCGCAGCTTTTTCCACAACGGTGTAGAACGTTGGGGCAGCCCCGGGAGCTGACCGGGCGGACCCCGCGCTGCTCCGCGCTGCTCCGCGGGCGGGCGGGAGGCGGCGGCGCCGGCGCCACCCACCAGGTGGAGCTGTGGCGCCTCGGGAGCCCGCTCCTCCTATGGAAAATTTAAAAAAAAATTAAAAAAAAAAAAAAAAATAATCGAAATGTCAGGACCCGCGGTGGAACCGAGGTGCTGAGTTTGGGGCTTTTTTTTTTTTTTTTTTTTTTTTTTTTTTTTTTTTTTTTTTTTTTTTTTATTCTGGTAGCAATACCCGTGCTTCAAAGTGAGGTTCTTCTTCCCGTTCAAAGGCACGCTTCCAAAGCGGTCCTCCTGCGTGGACAGAAACGAGGGCTTCAGCCCGCAGCTCCTCTTCTCGGGTACACGTGTCCCCGTTTCCCACCTTGGCACGGATGCTCAGGCCGGCCGAACCGTGGCGCGCGGGGTAAGGGCCCGTGGCGTCCTCGCAAGGGTGACGGCTCCGTCAGCCTCCCAGGGGCACATGCCACCCGCTCCGTCACCGCCACCAGAACGGTCACCTCCGAAGGTGGCGAGGCGGGTGCCGGGGGACAGTCGCCTCTCCGCGGCGCTCGGTTTGTAAACCGATCCCTTTCCCTGGGTGCTTGTACCCTTGCGGTACCGCATGCTGCGTCAGGGCCAGGGGATGCTGCTACCGGAGCTTTTGGCGTGGAAGAAAAGCAATGGAAGGGAAAACTGGTGTTTCCAAACACAGGCAGAAGTGGCGGTGTGTTGTAGCGCGCAAACTTTTAGCAGACTGGGTGACGAACGCGTCTCTCACCTGCCAGCTGGCAACAGCATTGTCACCAGGCGGTTCCGCGCCACAAACTCGAATGAACATCTCAAAACGAAAAGCAGGTATGCGTTGGTGCATTCTGTCTTTCCTCCTTGAGCACCGTAGTCCTTACCAACATTAAAACCAGATCGTCCTGTGTACTCCGAGGAGGAGATAGTTCTGTTTGTCTCAGGTGTAGGAAAAACAGCATTATTCTCTTGTATACGTGCTCCTCTCCAGCGGCAAGTTACTGTCTCAAGGTGAAAGAAACTTGAAGGCTTGCTTAAATGTTTTGAGAGCGTTTGATAGAATGTGACATTTGAAACACAAGTTTTATTACGAGATTTTATAACTCAGAACTATTACTGGGCCGTGTCCTAGAGGTTTTACTCAAACCCATGTTTTTAAACACCAATGTCTGGAATTTAAACTAAAGTGTATTGACGTCAAACACCTTAGGTATTTGGTTTGCTTTTCAGAAACATTTAACTCCTTGCTGGGTAGGGCCTCTGGAGACTTTAAAAAGGCAAAAATTTCACTCTGGAGCTTTTGACCACTTGTTACGAGGTCTGGCCTCTTGCAATTGTATTTGGGTTTTACCTGCTGTTTTTTCTAAATGGTTCATTCAATCACAAACAGTTCTTAGCAGTAGCTTTAGTTCAAGAGCAGAACTTGGTATTGGGGTTATTCATATGAATCCACACAGCCAACAACCTCTTCCTCCAAGGTAACCAGATAATCAGTAAGGTTAAATACTAACAAAAATTAATATGAACCCATATATGAATGCAATTATTTTTTCCGATATTAACTGAATAACTTGCCTGGGAAATGGGTCTTAGTTTAACTCTCATGGTTGATCCTAAACCTCCTCTTACCAATACCCCTGAGACTCTCTGGTTAATTTTGTGGCACAAAATATTTAATTATGCGCTCTGCCAAGTGAATACAAGGTCTCAAATTGAATTTCAGCCTCTCTGGGCAACTATTTTAGACACTTTGGTAGAATGTAAATGCATATTTTCTGCATGCCAGATCCTGGCCCCATATCCATCAAAGTAAATCTTCAGTAGTTCCACTGAAGGCTTGGAACAATCCTAAGTTATGTTATTGAGGTCAGATTGTGACCCTGAAGCCCTGGCAGAGACCCAAACCAAGAAATTTGTGTGGGAAATTGGGGAGGGAATAAATTAGCACTTGCCTATGCTTTTTTGTGGGAGTAAACTGTTACAAAGGTGTGAGCTAAGATGAAAGCTCCTCATAGTGGTGGATATTGCTTTCCAGCTGTTTCTGCTGGAAATAGCTCTGTGTGTGTGTGTGTATGGGATGGGTCCTTATTTTCTGATGGTGCTCTATCTCAAATAACGACCAATTTTACTTTTACTTCCCCTGACTGTCCCCATCCCCTAACTCCCTCCAAAGAAAAATCACTTAATCTAGTAAAGAGAAAGTGCAGGGTTAGGTTCTAGTTTGGTGGGTTTTTTGCTCTGGTGAATTTAAACCTTCATTTTCTCTCCTTGCCAAACAAAAGTGGCAGGTCTAAATAGTATTAGGTAATTGCGGTTGTCGTACTGCACATTGTACTGTGGAAAAAATTAATTGCTGTTTTTTCGCCTGAGGGTTTAAGCAGCGGTCCCTTCGTCTGACTGGGAGCATGTCGTTTTCCTCCCGATTGAGACTGCGTACTGGCGAGCAGCATGAAAGGATTCCTGTACAGCTGCACTGGGTGAGTGGGCGGGCATCTCATTCAGTAATAACATCTAATTTATACAGCCATGAAAATCTACAGCTATAAATAAACAGTTCTGACTGACTTTGCATACTTACTCAAAATAAAATGAGAGAGAGAAACAGACTGGAAAGAGAAATCTAGCGTAAATGTGAAGGCCAGATCCTTACTCAGAGTGCCTCAGTAAAGCCTTTTTGAAATTACAGGGAAAATGTCAGTTTGCGAACAGCAATGCACGCCGCCTTTCTTACAGGGCTTCGTGTGCATCAGAGAAAGGAGCAAAGCAAACCCAAGATGCCAGCAGTTGTGTTTTGGGGACAGGCATTCCTGATTGCTTTCCCAAAGCGCATGACTGGAATCCAGCCTCTCCATGCAGGACGTAGCAGAGCAGTGCCTCTGCTGAGCCCTTTTCAAAGGAAAAAAACGACGCCACCCCCCCCCCCCGATTCTCCTCAAACCCCTGTAGTCCAGCAGCACAGTCACCCTGCCAGATCCCGAAGGTGATCCCGGCACGAGCAGGAGCTGAGGACGAGATCTGCCATTCAGCTCCTCTGGACATGGAAAGAACTTCTCCTCCATGTCAGGGCCCGGGCTTTGTTTTAGGTTTCTGACATTTAAACTGCACTGGACTGTCAGTACAAAATAATTTTTTGAAAAAGAGAGAGAGAAAAATACCCACCAAACCTGTACAGGGAGTCTCCTGAACTTTCTCCTCTTCCCCAATTCCCTTCATGGGTTTTCCTCTGTCTGTCTGTCTCTCTGAAATATTTCTTTTGACCAGCATCTTTCAGCTGAATTCTTTCCATGTTCTCCTTTAGCTGCGACAGAAGAGGAGCGGGGGGGTGGGGTGTAATTGCTTACATTCCCCTTGCAAAGTTAGCTGGAGTGAGTTATCTAGATAAGCTGGAAATTATTGAATGCATGCACGTCTTTCATTGAGTTAACTTAGTTTACAGTCTAGCCCTAGTATGTTAACTTCAGACTGGAATTTTATCAGGTGCTTAACATGTGAGATGAGCAATCTTATGTATACGCATTATTTTTTTATTGCTCACAGGCAGCTTACAATGTGTTTCGTTTTTGCTAAGCTCCAGCAGCATTCAAAAGATGAAAATAACACCCCGGTGAACTGCGTGCACAGTAGCTCTAAGCTAGGGGTTTTGGCAACAAAGATGGAGTTAGACATCTACGTACTGCAACTGGTTTCAAATCCTCATTTAAATGCAAGGTTAATAACAGAGATCTTTCTTTTCCACATTGACCATTAAGAAACACTTACGCTACTGTCGGTTTTGCCTGTTTATTGGAGTTTGCAAAGCAGATCTCCAGTGTTTTAGATGTTAACAAAATGTTGAGGCTAATAACAGAAATCAACTATATTGAGCAAGATTAGTAAACATGTGAATGGAGTGTAATTATATGGCAGGCAGCATTATGTTAAACAGTGCTTTAAATTAACATGCTTTCTGTCAAAGCAATCATACAGTCAGTATAATTAGGTTACTTTTGCTGCAAGATTAACTGAAACCAAGAAAAAGGAAGAAAACGTTGCATTCAGATTTCCTGTTAAAATGGAGGGGGGATATTATGCATATTAATATTCCAGAAAGTTTCTTGTTAGAAGAACTTGGCTTCGTGGTGAACTTTCTGAGCAGACATTCCTAATTACAGTCCTTGTTAGCCCAATTTGTTATCTAGCTAGCTTGGAAGTCACAGCACTGTTAAATTTATCCCTCATCTTAATTTTTTCCAGACTTGATGAAGGACAATCCAAACAAGAGCTGGCTTGCATTCACAGGTCTTTTACAGAGTGGTGCCAAGCTTATGAGGGAGTTCGTTTACCAGTGATGAGTTTTAACCATGGACACATCCTCACATACATTGTGCAAGAGATGAGAAATCTGTGTAAACAGATGAACACAATTTTCTTATTCATAGCAGTTGCAGAGTTATCATGTAAGAGGCAAATATTTCATATTTTCCACCAGTTTTCCATATGTCTGATGACTAAATGGCTTCAGCAGAAGCTGCAATGCATTGGAGAAAGGATTTATCACAGCTGCATTTATTTTCCTCTACTTCATGGCTTCAGCATTCATGGAGACATTGTTTGGCTTGAAGAGGAGGATTCACTTGCCTTTCCGCCTGTAGTCCAGTATTACTATTGAATCTCCTGTTTGGAGGCAGAGAAAAAGAGATTATTGGGGAAAAAAAAAAAAAGTCACAATAGAGAAGTCCTCCCACAGCCCAAGCACACTGTTGGGAGGAGGATGTGAACCTGGCCCCAGCCTCCCACCATCCCTGGGGAACTGAACCCCTCTGGGAGTGGGAGTGGGCTGTGAGTGAATGGCTCGGACCAGCTGCTAACGCTGAAGTGCTGCAGAAGTCGAATGGGATGTCCCTAGCAAGCAAGGCGTTACTCGACTACTGAGGAATGATTTGAAATCTAGCATGGGCCACATCCGTTGAAAATAATGGTGCTTTGCTGGTGGGGGAAAAACTATCTGCCACCAAACAAGCCTGGCTTGGTGCAAGAATATGTGAAAATAAAGCTCACCTGAAAAGGCAACAGATGATTAATCCTGCAGCTAAGGTATCTGGAGCATCCTCACGTGTCTGGCCAGGATGGCAGAGGACCTGCCAAAGACCCACAGCTTTCTGAAGCACCAGCTAGAGACCAGATGTGCTACTGTGGGGCACCAGGTGTGGCAATAACCAAATATATTTGGGTACCCTTATCTAAAGCGCTGTCTCGGCCTCTCTTCTTCCCTGTTGATGATCCTTTATTCACAGGGAACCCTCTTTTAAAGGTGCTTTCCTTGTCCATAGACCTCAGAGGCTCTGAAACATTAATTGCTGTATTTTATTTATCTCCAGCCTGCATAGCATTTGGCAATTGGCCTGATACAGAACAAAATCCTGGCATTTCTTCCTTCTCAAATGATCCTGTAAGTATTTTGTACTGACCAAATAGAAATTTTAAAGATGAGGGAGAAAAAACTCCACCAAAAAACCACCTAGCCTATTAGGCCAGGGACAGCATATTAGCAAGCACCTGTTGATGTCTGGCCTCCAGTGATGAAATTGTAAGCCCTGGGTTGCCAGAGCTTCCGATCCAGTCTGCCTCCAGTGGATCATCAGATAAACTTGTCAGCAAGAGCAGAGCGTGTGACAGATGGTGCAGGTTTCCTTTAAATAGCTAGACTCCTCTACCCGAGGGGTAAACTGCAGCTTGGGGGAGTGACAAATATGAAGGATATAAATATGCCATCACAGGTTTGTGGCACAACTAGGATGAATGGATGAGACAAAAGTAAATATTCCTATTTAGTTTGCAAACTCTGGGCTGTAAATCCTCTTAAATTCGAGTTCCATTTGTCACTGGCAATATAGTGAAATTGTAGATATAAACATTATTTGTTCACTGAAAGAAATAGATATACCCTGGACTCTTATTCTTTGTTCTTAAAGGCGTGATAGAACAAATGAAGATATCTTCTAGACAGGAGGCTCAGTTCAAAAATCCCTCCCTAAAGTAGTAAAGAAGTAAGAGGGCTGTAATAACGATGGGTGGAACCTGTGTCTGGATCCATAATTATCTGCAGATCATAAGCATTTTAACATTCATACAAAAACTGCTGTTCATAAGCCTGTACCAGTGCAACAGTAGAATGACTTTGTACCCCACACAGATGCTCTTTGCAGCCCTTCATTTGCCACTCTGGTTTCTGCAATCTCAATAGCTGCTCAGGAGAATGAGAGCATCAAGAATTCAATCATATTATAATAGTGCTTTGTAATGCACGGATTCACGCGCAGTCACATAGGCTGGCGTTTACCAATAGCTGATACAAGGTATTAAGGGAGCTTGGTTTCACAAACACATAAACATAAAAACAAAACCCAGGGAAAACAACCAGTTCCTAAAACTTGTTTTATTTTTCTGGAAAATGCATTTAATGCAAAAGTACTCCAAAAAGAAGAGGAAAAAAACATTAAAGAGAAGATTGCCATCTAACTTTAGCTCAGGCTTAGGTGAATACATTTCAGCAATGTCTTCACAAGATATTCAAGAGCTCGTAGAAGATCTGGAGGAGCACATTCATCCGTGCACTGGGCACGAGGAAGTTACTGCAACATAAATTTCCTCTTTTTCTTGAGAGCAACGGCTCTTATTCTTGTTGTACTGCTTTATCCCTTGCTTTAGAGTATCTTTAATTCCGGCTTTGCCCCTGCAGTGTTCCTCAGCCACCTGCTGACCAAAGCTTTCCCTTCTGGAGGGCAGTGAGCATCCAGGCATGAGTCTGTTGGAGCTGCTGCCCACTCGGACAGCCAGCCTCCCTTTCTGCCCCGTTTCTCTCCCAAAGGCCAGTTCCACCACCTGGGGATGAGCATTTCTCTGGATGTTGGCAGAGAGAGGCCTTGGGGCTGTAAAGTCTCACAAGTGGTTTGCCCAGTGTCTCTCAGCAGGCATTTAAATCACTGGTGGAGTGGGTAGCTGTTGCTACCTGTAGCTCCTATCCACCTGCATTTCAAAGTATTGAAATGAAGCAGGTGATTAATGTTGTTTTGCATTTTTTTTTCAGGTGTGTTAGATGGAAGACAAATGAATCTGCTCCATCTTCAAAAGCTGGTGCCAGAGAAGACACCTCACCTGAAATGTTGCTCTCTGATGTGGAGAACTTTGATCCGGATTTCTCCCAAGGACCTGGTTGTCTCACCGGGAGCAAAACCCGAGGGAAAACTGCTTTGCTTTATTTTTGAGGGTTCTAGTTTGACTGGTCAAAGTGACATGAGATCAGTTGCCTGCGTGATGTTTTCTACCCATCGGGAATGGGAGAAGCTATTGCACGGTTCATCTTTGGTACTCAGACCCTGCAGCCAAATTCTTGGCTGAGGTAAATTTATGGCAGTAAAAGAATCAGCCCATTGTTTCTAGTTACCCTCTTTGGAGTTTCTGTATTGCTCAACATTGTCTAGTACTCTAGAAACTCTGGGATTTAAAACAAAAAAAAAGTCATTACTGGTACTATTTTCTCTGCCTCTCAGGCTGTGCAGCTGGGTTGCCTTAGTTACCACCAATCCAACTGTGCAAGGGGAGGAAGAGGCACATGAGAGATAATACATTTTTAAAACCTCCAATACTGTATGAAACAGTTTGTCTATAAATAATAAAACAAATATAGGGTCTGGCATCTTTTGGTTGTTCCGAAAAGGAAAAACAAGGTTATATTATTTGACAGCCTGGATTTTCCAGCTCTCAGAAATGATACGGCATCTTTTTGGTCAAGCACAGGATGTAGCTTTAAAAATTACTTGCTTGAAGCTGAAAGCTGCCATCCATAGACTTTGGAATAAGTTGGAACTGAATGTAGTTTTAAGGGTGAAAAAGAGTAAATATTTATGTAGCTGGTTTTAGGAAAAGCAATAGTGGCCTGAAGCTATGAAGGAACATGGAAGAGAGCCCATATGAAGCATGGGATGCTGTGAGACAAGCTTCATTTGCAGCCGACAGTCTGCCACGGGATGTAAGTCCAGAAGGAAACCAGGCTTGCCACTCATGTGGAGCTATTTGTTAATCACTTCTTGCACCTTCGAATAAACACAACTTATCCGGGCGCAAACTCGGCAAGCTTTCTTCCTTCAGGCGGGAAAGAAAGAAAAAGAAAAGCTGCCCCGGAGCCTTTCCCTTTGGGGCAAAGCCTGGTGACAGCAGCCCAGGCAGGGGGCTCTGCCTTGGCAGATGCCACCAGCGCCGGGTCTAATTGCTTGGTGGCTGCAGGTGTTGCTGGAGAAGGGGTTTCCAGATGTGCTTATAGGAACCCGGTGGACAATTGCGTTACTCTGTAATTCAAACTGTGCCTTTGGGGCACTGAGCAGAAAGCAAAAGAGAGGGCAGAAGCGCCCTCCCATGTACCCTTTCTTTTGGGGGAGGGAGAAGGTGGGCAGGGTGAAGGGTTTGGAGAGATGAAGAAGTCTGTCCTTTACCACCACAGATTGTTTTGCTTTACATGTGTTGGTTTTTTGTTTGGTTGGGGGGTTTGGGGTTTTTTGTTTTGTTTTTTTTCCTGCAGGGTTATTTTAACTGCATCATCGACCTTATCGTGGTGGGAAAGTGAGACAGGAAAGGGTAGGATGAAAAAAAGTACGTGGAGCCATTTTTGCTGTGAGAAGAAAGGTATGTTGGAATCGCGTCTTCATTCAGTTTGCAGCTCTCTTTGGCAATGCTGAGCCAAAGATTTGTCTCAGTCAGGAACATATTAAGACTCTGGCACGCTGTAATTTGGAATAGCTTCTCTCTGGCTGTGTTTCAATGCTTATTGGGACCTTGTTATCAATACCAGCTTAAGGAAGTCCTACCCTTCTCTTGGGTGGACACAGCTGGGAAATGGATTGGGAAAATGATCTGAGTTGAAAACAGCCCCTGCTTGCAAGAAACAGGCGTGTGTGGTGGAGTAGGGAGGAGTGAGGGGCGGTGGGCAGGAGCTTATTGAGGATGTATTGCTGCCAAAGCCCCCGTATTATCGAACTGCAGCCTCAGATACCGCAGAGTTGCCAGCTTTTGGGGTGCAGCTTCTTTTATCAGCGTACAGCAAATCCAGGCAATGCTGCCAGGCCTGGGGGTGAAGAGCTGAGGATGCCTGCGAAGTAGCAAGAGTTTGCACAAACATGGGGAACCGTGACTCAGGGGGAGGTGCTGCACGTGGATGAAGACACCATGTAATTGTTAAGGCCGTGATTTTGTGGCTCCTCTGAAAAATGCCAAGTATCACACCAGATATCAACGGAGGTTATCGTGTATGCCGGGTTGATATATTATCTTCTGAGGTTACATTCATGCTACATTCATGGGGGGGCTTTTCAGCCTTTCTGTGTGCACAGAAAAGGAAGTTGACTGCTTGCCCAGTTTCTTTAGAAATCTCTAACATCTCTTAAGTGAGTATATTTAGTCAGCTGTTCAAAATGCATCTAATTTTTGCAGTTAATTTGATCTCTGCTTGGCACAACCTTTTGTCCGATCAATTAACACCTTGAAAATCAAATTATTTTAATTCTGATTATCTCCAACTTGCGCATCAGGCATACTTTAGGCCTGAAATTACTAATACGTACTCAGAGATGAAAAAATCTGATATCTAGATGTGTCAGATATCAGATTTCATATAAAGACCTATACTGTCTTGTAGCGATGATACGGTCTTTGATTAGTAATAGTTAATGGTTATGTGATGCCCCTTAAACCAGAGCTAGTGCAGAAAGGCTGCAGATCTGTTTTCATTTACCAGCAATCCTCATCTTGTATCATGTTTATGCAAGAATAGAATTCAGCCAAAATTTCCAAACATGGACATGTAGAGCAAGCATCTTATTTGCAAAGGTATCGAGCAGTGAAGTTGGTTATTCAGCACATTTGAAAGTCAATCTGCTGCTTTTAGGTAGCTGAGTACGGATGGTGAGAGACTAGCTACAGACACTCTACTTTGGCTTGACAGGCATGTGAGACTTCACAAAATGGATCAGGCATCAAACGTTCCCTAAGAACAGAGGGAGGTTGTCTTATTTATTTTCAGAGGTGTTTTTGCAGTGTTTTTTCTTTCATCAGAAAGCTAGTTTAGGAAATTGCAAATGCTCACACATTTGTCCTAAATAAAATACACACGTTTTCCTGACAGAAACACTTTCATCCTCAAAAACTTTATCTTGAATGAAAAGAAGAGGGGAAACCAGAAGGGAAAATACTAATACTACTACTACTAATAACAACAATAATAACAATAATAATATCCCATGCCAAAACCCCAAAGCTGCTTCATCAGTTCTTTCTTTCTTCCACCTGTTGAACGTGTCCTCCTAAACTACTTTTTTTTTTTTCTAACTGCCCATTTGTCCAAGGAAGCTGCCTTTCATTTTCTTTAAATCACTACTGATTATACCACTACCAAAGCAGACGGGAGATGTTCTCAACAGTTCGTAAAACTTTCTGAAGTGTTGTTTTACTCACGGAGCTGCTGCAATTGCTTTCACTTGGATACACTAATGCCTTCCTAGAAATTGTCAGTAAACAATGCCATTCCCTAGTCTGACAAACACCACATGATGCAGGTGCAAAGAGCTTTAGCCAGAGAGATTTGGCTTCTCTGGACCCTTGTTAGAGAAAGAATTCAAAATCCAGTGATTATGCTGGTAAGAAGTGCTTCTCAAGCCACATTAGAGTAACCTGGCCCAGCCTTTTATCTGGTAGGGTTGGAATTCTTGCTCTGATTTGTTCTCTGTTTGTTAGTAACTGGTTAGAACCTGGCAATCTCTATCAGACACCCAGATGCCACCCCCGCAGTGTACAAGGGCTCCCTTCCTCTCCTCACCTGCCTAGGCAATCACAGGAATTAATTTTAGATAATTTTTTTTTCATATGGATAGAAGTGAAAACCAAAACTTGGACTGACCCCATATCATACGGTTGAGGAACTCCCCGAAGGTGTAGAAAGAGACGACGATGGCAAGGCTACCGGCGAAAAAGGCTGCTAGCCCGGCCGGGCTGAACAAAGCAAAGAGAGGATATACCCACTCTCCTGTTACAGAATAAATCCACAGGACCCTAGGCAAGGAGAGAAATGACCTTTGGTTAGGATCATTCAGTCAGAAGAACCACTTCATGATTTCTAACTCCTGAAGGGCCAAGTTACCAAAATAATCTTGATACAGAGAAAATTAGCTCAGCTGTTGACAGATCTCTTTGGCATTTGGGCTATTTGCTGCGAAGCACACTTGAACCACTGCTAAATTAGATGGGTTTCAGCGCAGGTTGAAATGCACACAATGTTCTGCTGTCACCCTGGTGGCATTGGCTATTAACGGCAGTAAAATAACACTAAAACAGCAAAATGCTCAGAAATAGGGATGTGTACTTGGCTATTCCAAGTGAAGCTTATTCAAATAAGATCTCACATATATGTCTGCTTTTTAGTTACAACAGCTTTTCAGCCCCCATCCAGATCTCGAGGGACTGTGGAGGCAAAGTGCTGTTTCTCACTGTCTCTATCCTGCCACTGTTGACCACTGTTTTGGGGAGAGGAAAGAATTTTCAGGAGGAGAAGAGGGCAAGGGGAATTCTCCAGCACCTTTTCTCTTGGTCTAAGGGAAGGAGGAGACAAAGAGCAGGTAGGTAGGAAGCAGATGTAGCTGCTTTGCTCCTTTGTGCCAGAACCATCTGCAAAGCACTGTTTGGAAAAGGGAAAGAAGGAAAAGGAAGAGGATGAACATGCCTGCTTTATAGGGCTTCTTTTCTTCTATTTAGGCCCTCTCTTTCTGCCTTTTTCTTTTCTCAAAAAACATCTTGTAGTGGCTGTCAGTTCACTGATAATATTTTCATTGTTTATGGCTCCTAAGAGTGGCTGGTAGTAAATGCCTGGACTTAAGAATATAAAAATGGCCTTTTTATGTTAAATATAGGAAAAAAAAAACATTTTTATGGATCAAATTATATATATTTGTATTCAATATGTAAAGAATGTGAAAAACAGTGTAGATCTCCAGTGATTGTATGAGGATGTGCCATTATAACAATGGGCAGCACTTCCCTAAAAAGAACATTTGGGTCCAAAGAGTCCTAAAAGGTTTAATTCTTGATTAAAAAAAGACATCTGAGTATGCCATATTTTCCACCACCAGTGCTAACATGGGAATGCAACCCCACTCTCTCTGACGGCACCCAGCCTGCCACCTTACACTGAGCATCACTCCTTAAAGAGAAGTGACAAGCAGGCTGCCCCACCAGCCTGAAACTGTGTCACGAAACTGAGGAATGGGAGAGTGCTAAGAGAAAAAAAAAAAAAAAATCTGAAAAGATGATTTCTCCTTTCTCTAGTTAGAGAAGGAAGAGGTAAGGCATAAAAAAATAGGTGGGTTTTTACCTCGCCTGTAAAGAGAGATTCACTAATCCCCACCTAAGGGGTAGAGTGGAGAAATGGAGGGGGTTGGTAGCAGAGCTGCCTGGGCTGAGCACGCAAATGTTAAGTGTAGAGACTCATTGTCATGATTTAAGGTTCTTCCATCAAGCGAACAGGGCTGTGAAACATCTAAGTAATTTAAAAAAAAAAAAAAAGCCTGTACAGAAGGCCACAGAGAGGCTGAGCAGAAATACTGGTGCTAACTGGAGCCCGTGCAAATGTCGGCATGTGTTCTTCACTGCACAGGGCTACTGTTTTCTTAATGTGTCTCAAACAGTAAAACAGAGAGTGACAACCACCTTTATTTTATATAATGAGGAACTAGATTATCTTGATGCAATTTGGCCAGCTGGTGTGCCCCATATGAAGCACTCCAACGCGTATTTTCAAACCTAAACAAATGGCTGTGCAGGACCACTAAAGCACTTTCAGCTTCCTGACTTGGTGGGAGCTGTGTGTTGCCAGGTTTTTTTATCTTGGGGCATACCTCCAGATTCCTGAACTTACTCATTTTGGTCTCTGAATAGTTGACAGGTTTTGGTTTTAGTTTTGGGTTGGGTTTTTTTTGCTAGGGATTTCATAAAGTGCACCCCACAACTTGCAAATACATATTGCTTATTTCTCATGGGTAATCACCTGTTAAATACACATGTAGGATTCAGAGGCTTATTATTCTGAAGATTTCATTTTACCAAATTTCAACTTTTTACCAAGATTTTACCTTAGATTTCAGTGAGTGAGTCAGAAGCAGACAATGCCCTGAATTATGGGGGGGATAGATTGAGATAACAGCCCTGGGTATAACCAAAATTGCCAAACTGCTATAGGATAGAGGACAGCATATAGATACCAGGGAGAGGTGATGTGCTGTCATAGTACAGCTGGATGCAACTGGGGGATTTAGCCTGTCCTCTTGTTACCCATCCATTAATGTTATGGGACCACTGCTTTCAGTGAAGGGAAAAGAAAGTATCGCTAGGGAATTATTAAATGAGAAGATCCAGAAAGGAGAAAAGGACATATTGGCCACATATGAGCTCTCTGAGACTGTGGTTAATTCAAAATTAAAAGGTTGTGAACTGAAAAGGAGCATACAGTGAAGGAAAAATATTTTGATTCCTAACAGAGGTAGAATATGGACATATTACAAGAAAGCCATCAGTCTCTAGATTTAATTTGGTTTGGGGTTTTTTGTATTTTAGTTTCGTATACAGAGTGCAATCTATAATGACTTATATTCCCTTGCAAAGGTAGTTTGAACCTTTCTCCGAAGACACATGCAAAATTGGAAGATTAAGATTTATTTTTACTGATCTATTACCACTGAAATGGGAAAAGGCAATCTATTGTTACTTCCTTTTTAAGATCTAAAATGCAAGTTCTAAAATTTATATATTCTTCACTGTTTTCAATGTGATGACTCCAGGAGTAAGGCGTTACTTAATGCAACCAGGAGATGCAAGAACCATCCTCGCAAGAATTAAATAATACGCCTAATAGTTGTCTCAGCCCTGGTGTCTCACAACTGAAAGCCACCTTTCCTTTTTGCACACTATGGGTACTCAAAGCCGTAGCGAAGCCCCACTCAGAGGCAGGTACCTGGTGCAAGGCGTCACCGGCTGCTCAGTTTCTCCACTGCCTTGCAGGGACCAGTCTGTTCTCAGCCCATCGGCACTGGGGAAGGGGAAGCGCAGCAATGACAGTGACAATTCAAGGAGAGGCTTTTAGGAAGGACTCTGTTGCTTGTGAAACATAAGGTGCCCAAATGGCTTGCAGCACCAACAGTAAAATGTGTACACGTGTTAAGATTTCAGTGCAGAGGCTAAAAAAATTTTCTGTTAGTTGAAAGCTGTTGTTTGTGGTTGCAGGGAACCAAGACGAGGAGGCAAAAAGGAAGCAGACAGGAGGTTCCTTGCTGCCTCGGGAGGACAGAAAGCAACAGTATTGGAATCCTAGTATCTTTTATCCAGTTATTGGGGCCCTGGGACACAGGGGACAAGTGCTCTAAGGGACCGCCTTCCACTCAGGACCCTGGCAGCACCATGCAACATCAATTCAGAGAAGACACTGGGAGGGCACAAATGGGTTGACGCTTGTGTTGATCCTCATCCTCAGGTTCTGGCATGAGCTGTGTCTCCTGTGGGGTGGAATTGCTCAGCTGATAGGGGCTGTAGGGGAAAGCATGGCACACGTGACTGCAGCCGTTGCCTGGAGAGCCGTCTGGTCTCAAAGACAGTAAAAAACAAATGCTGTCAGAAGACAAGCAAAACAAAGCTGGTGTTAAGCAACTGGGTGTATCAGAACATAGAAAAGGAATTTAGGAAGCCGTGGTCGTAATCCTATTAGGCTCTGGGCTGGACTAGGGTAAATGTCTCCTAACTTGGTTACGTAATGTAGCAGTGAAGTCCATTGCTTCCACAGCCGCTCCGATGGGTTTCAAGTCACAAGAGCATTTCATCTGTGCAGTTTATTTTCTATTCCAGATTTTCTTTCGGTGGCCTGAAGGTAGCCTCTAGCTGAGAGGGAGAACTGGTGGGTAGGATTGGGAAGGATGGGCTCCCTCATAGTCCCAGTGATTTCTCAGAAATCTTTGCATGAGGACAAGTCACCTCCCTGCTGACCAGTTGTTCCTTATCCTCCACCCCAGGGCCTGGGTGTTTCCTGAGCTCTGGAAAGTGATATTGCAGCGTACCCCAAAACTACAAGGACCCGTTCCCGAGCTGATTCTCAGATTAAGGCCTCCAGACCCCAGCACTGCAGCCGGGATGCAACGAGCAGGAGCGGATGCAAACCCGGCTCCAAGGGGTGCGTGACAGACACAGAGGAGGTGGGTGGATGGCTATGGGCTGGGGGGGCAAGGGGGGAAGCTGGTTAGATCTAGTTTATTCTCTCAGGATCACCCTCCAACAGGTTGGAGATCAACTGTGGTACATTGCTGGCAAGGTAGGTGGTGTCCACCGGTGGAGTGGGAGGTGGTAGTGGGGCAGATGCCTCCTTGCTACCCGTCAGTTTGCACCTGGCTCTGAGTATCATTTTCTATCTCGAGTTTCTAAACCCAGCCATGTGTCCCTGCCAAATACCAAACTGAGTTTTACTCCTCTTCCGCTCCTGCGACCCCCAGACCTTTGAGATTTCGTGGTTTTGCAGTGAGCAAGGCAGTGAGCGGAGGTAAATTTGATGGTACTGGTAGAAATAAAAACTCCAACCCAGCAGAAGTAACTCAAAGTACCCCAGAGCTTATGGCAATTTAGTTGCTTTTCTATAAGAGGCCTTAGAAGAGCAGGAGATGCTATTTATGGTCTCAGGACCTGTATTGTGTTTGGAGAAACCTGCTCTGCATACGTCAGGAAATAGTTTCCATGGGTCTCAGCTGAAGTTTAAATGACTTCTCCACAGAATAGACTGCTGTCTCCTGTGTGCCTGGGATGGAACTTAGATTTAAGTACAGCATTTGGCCTTGTTTTACAAAGTAGGTCACTTGAAGAAAATGTTTTAAAGTACGTAATTCTTACCAACTGATATACAGAAAAGTGACAAATCCTAATAGGATCAATCCCTTCTTCTTTGCTGGGTAACGGTGCGGCGTGGCAAGAATTTCCAGGACAGCCAATGGCAATACAGCTGTGTGCTGAGGAGAAAAGAGAGTCCGTCACTGACCGGTCGCAGTGCCTCACCTTTGGTCATTGCTGATCACAAAGCTCAAGAGCCTGCCTGTGAGCAAAGAATTATTTAACAATGCTGAATGCAATTGTATACAAATATACATACTTCATTTTTTTTTTCATAGTGAAGAAGTACCCCTGCAGTAATGAGCACGGGAATTTTCTTGTTAGTATGCTGTTAAAAGTACTGTAACGAGGTCTGCCCGTAGAATGATCTGCACTATTTTATAATAGGTGAGGTTTCCTTTTACATTTTATAATGCAATAAATTTTTTGGTAATTCCCATTAGAGTACAAAAGACATGGAATTCTATTGTTATGTGCGCCTGAGGATGTCAAAAGTCTCCTCCTTGAACTCATTAAGCAATTGCTGAATTGCCTTCATGTTCTCTTCAAGTCATTATTGTATTTTATATATTGTCATTTATTATTTACTCCAGTGCAATTGCAATGTGTTGTGCTTCTCTTCGTAAACTGAAAAACGTAAACATACAGAGGACTTAAGTTAGCTGTGATTCAAGATGATCAAGGAACTTCAAACAAGCTTAACCAAGAGTTAGTAAAGAGTTACCTTGCTGGAGAAGCTTTTTTTTTCTTCTCTCTTTTTTTGTCAAAGAGTTTGAATTGTATTAAGCAGCTTCAGTTTCAAGGGCTTTTACGATGATAAGTGTCTGAGCACAGAGGATTTTCAGCACAGGGCAGACAGCCTGGTGGCACTGACTGTTTTGTGGTGGGGAGCTGCCTCCAAGAGGGATGGTCCTCACTGTGAGGAGGTTGGGAGCAGAGCAGAAGTCCTTCTGGGCTCGGATATGAAACAGACAATGCGGGGCTCTTGGGATGCTAACGCCTCAACTTGTTGGCCAATTTCTGGCAACTTCAGAAAATAATTTGTTGGGGTGAAATTTCCCCGCTAAAAGTTTTGTAATATTCTCTGTGCAAGCAAACAATAGTTTTAAGTTGCAGTACCTAGGACAGAAGGCCTAAACAACGCTGGGGGACAACACAGCAAAAACAGTCAATGAGGTGCAGTGGGAGAAAACTATAGCAACAACTATAGCTGACTAGTTGGTTAAATTCCTATTAAGCAAATAGTTTCACAGGTAGATGGGGGGAGGAAGTGGGGGAGGGCAGCAGAGAAAGATAGATAGACTTTTAAACAGAAAAGAACACCAAACTAATTATTTTTTTGTTTTTTTCCCTAAAGGCACAACCTGCTGGGTATATGATATGAAGTTTCCTCTTGTCCCAAGTAAGTGGTTCTAGTACCTTCAATGTATATATTTGTCAGAAGCTGTGCTGAGTATCTGATATGGTAGTATGGTGTCAAAGTTTTATTGCTATATATTTATAGTACAAGTTGCCACAAATACACATGAAATTCTTTAAATGCACATGGAGCTACATACAGCATGCATGAAAACGTTCTTTGCCTCTTTGTTTAAGAGGCAGACAGCCATTTTTGCCTGCCACTGCCAAGTGACAACTTGCTGGAAGCTGCATGTCCTCCCTCAGGCCCCGCAGCACACCCCCAGGAGCTGCTATTCATACCTGGCTGTCCTACTACCAAAATAACCCTCCCACCTCAGTTATCATTTTTCAGAGAAAAGAGAGAAAAGATTTATTTGATGTTCCAGTTCCTCTCACTCATTGGCACTGAGATTTTCCTCTGTTCTGTTTCACAAAGATATTCTTCAGCTCTACAGCCTGCTTGGTTGATAGCAGAGGTCTCGTTTTATCAGCACAAGTGATTCCTGGATTCATTTAACCAGAAAAATGTCTTCAGTGCACACAGTTTTCATATATCATCTCTGTAACTGTCTCTTAGTCAGAAATCTGTGTGTTAAGCTGCTTTTAGAATGAGTAAAAAAAAGTTTATTTTCCATAGGTGGTCCATAGTTTGTCTTTGAATAAACCAAAATGCCCATGCAAGACAGCAATGATGGAAAACTTGCACTCGGTCCTCAGTTTTAGGCTTTAGCCTTTTGCCGTGGATTTGTCCATTATGCAAAGTGGATATAAGTCCTGGTTTTCATCTGACATCCAGTGGGCTACAAAATTCCTTTGGGACACATGAAATGTCCTTGCTAGTCTTTTAATTAATTTAAACACTTTTAACACCTATAAGCTGGTTGTTCCAGCTGTATTATTGCTGTCCTAAGAGGGATCTAGTAGGAGTGACCTGGTGAAATAACCCTTTGTCGAAGTGAACAGTTTTTAGGTGGGGTTTATTTTATATACTTATTTCCTTCGTTTGGGGCTTTTTGTTCTCAGAGTAAATGTTAAATAAGTACAAGTCAGGAGTATGATGCTGCTTTATTAGAAAAAGCGTGTGGCATTCTGGGATGGTATTAACAGGAATATTGTGTGTAAGAAAGACCTGGGAAGTAACTATGCTGCTCCACTTGAATTGATGAGGTTTTGGCTGGCACTCTGTCTCTGATTTAGGGCACTCCATTTTGAAAGGTGCAGATAATTTGGAGCATGTCCAGAAAAGGACAGCACAAACGCCAGAAAGTATGAACAGGAAAGCAGTCCAAAGACAGGTGTAGAAATCGGGACTGAATGCGTTGTTGCGGCTAGAGAGAAAAGGAAAATGAGAGAGGTTTCAAAGGCTTGGGAAGGTTGATACAGTGATGACTGTGATGGGCAAGTTCTCCATGTCCATTGTGGGTAGAACCAAGGGCAATTGGCTCAGTTTTCCTCAAGAGAGATGTAGCTTTATACTGGGAAATACGTAGCAAGGGCAAGCAGGGAAACAACCAGCTATGGGAGCTGGGCAAGCCCTTTCCAGGAGAAGCTAGACTAGAAGTTGAGCGTGATTCTGCCAAGCACCCTCTGGGCATCTCTGACTGAGCCTCAGTTTTCCTCTGAACCAGCTACCAAGGGCCATGCAGACTCCAGAGCTGGTGCAAGTGCACATGTCCATAAGCAGAGATGAAAGCATGGAGAAACAGGGGGTCTCCTGACGGGAGCAAGCGATCATGACTAAGACCACCAACATCTCCACTTGCTTAGCCACCTTCTTCTCTTTCTCAGTTCATACATCTTTGCGCTACCTTACAGTACCTGAATCCGGCAGGAAAGGGGGAAGAGGAGAGGAAAGCAGAGCTTGGCACCTCATTTACAGTTTCTCTTTTTCCTCACGGGAGCGAGCGAGCGGCAGGGCGCTGGATGATGGCTGGAGGCACCCTGCAGCAGCAGACTGACAACCGCGGACGGCACGGTACGGTCACAGGGAGCAGCGAGCTGGGGGTGCCGAGGGAGAGCCCACTGCTCTAACACATGCATTGGTACTGCAGATGAGTAGCAAACTGGTAGTGGTTGTGAAAGACAGTTGGGATTTAGAAAAGGTGATTTAGAAAATGCTGATTTGCTTAGCTAGTCGTTTTTTGGCGGGCTCCTCCACTTATGGAGGAGTTGGAGAAAATACCTCAGGGGGCCATAAATCAAAAGAAGTTTGAAAGTCACTGGCAAAGCTGGAAAATTTGGCTGCTTTTGGAAATAGCCAAGAGCTTAGTGGAAGGGGTAGGTTCAAATTTCTGCTCTGCCTGATTCACAGGGGCTTGAAGCTGAGCTTCCCACTGCCTGGAAGAGTGTTTCCACCTCCGAGAGCTGTGAAAGTGTTCAGGAGTGGGGCTGTCTGCCTCTGGTTTTGTGAACAGTTTGTTAAAGGTCTTGGATCTACCCTGATTTGAAAAAAGAAAGAAAAAAAGGAAATTTGTTGTGGCATAGGAAAGCTGCTTTCTTCCCAAGTCCAATGATGACACCGGCACATGACTTTTTAAAGTGTGTGCTGTGTCTTCTGTACAAATAATTGTATCTTTTAAAAAATATTTTGCCATTTATTAATTCAATTTTATTTATTAATAGATTATTAGCTTATTCCTAGTTAGAGAGAATCACTGTGTATATTAACTAGACATGCTTTCTGTAGGGCCATTTAAACTTGCCATGCAAATATCTTCTTGAGACAGATTTCTACAACAGTTCTCAGCTATTTCATGCATCCCCAGGATGAAAATCTTTTGGTTTAGCATTTTTTCCCTTGTGGATATAAAGATTCTTTTTTTTTTTTTTCCCCTGCTTCCTTCTCATGTACACATACACCTCAGGCCCAATGCACATGTGGGAAAATCTTCCCTTGCACTTCTGCTACCCCAGAGTCTGCTGGTGACTTCATGTATTTCTGCTGTGCCCTGTTTGTCCATTAACAATAAAATCACGGTGGAATTTCTACCCAATAACTGAGCATGTTTGCGAGAGCAGATGTGTATTTATACAGGAAGGCGTGGTTGGCTTACGGGTGCAAAGCCTGCCCTTCGCCTGCGACACGCAGTTGGCTTTCCAAATGATTTCCCTCTCATAGCCGATAGACGTTGACTTTGGCAGCATCATTAGTGATAGACCATATATCATGGTTAATCATATCTGCTGAAAGGCTTTAAAGACTTCTCGTATCCTTCTCAATAAAAAAGATGTATTTTCTGATTCGAGTGATTTTTACCATAGGTCTCTAGTGCATGGTCATTAAATATGCTTTCAACCCTATTTAGCTGCACTTTGTATCTTTACACAGATGTATGTCTGAAGAGTATTTGTACAGGGCCAAATTAAAATATACAGTTTTGCCTCTTGCTTTAAAGAAAACTTAATAATTAAGCTCAGATTGACACAGATCAAAACATTGGCAAAAATTGCTGGAAACAGTGACTCATTTTTTATTTCAATTAACAGTTTCTCAGTTTCACATATAAACAGTGAAACTGTCAAAAATAATTATCACAGAGGGAGGAAAAACCTATTTCACTCCAAGGTAAGGAAAACATGCTAAAACAATAGCTGTGTGTACTGATCAGGCTATTAATGAACCAAACTGAATCAAAGAGCTTTTTTCTTCTCTTGGCAAGAATCCTGTTAGCACTTATTTTTATGTTCTTTGAAATATTAATACATTTACTTGTCTAATAACCTCTGTTTGTCGAGGAAAGCTTTCAGCTTACAAATAATGTAAGGACAGAAGTATTTTAAAATGCTTTTTTTTAAAATGTATTTGTATAGTGGAAAGAAAAAAGTTACGGGACTTTCAAAATTATCAGAGACATTTTGTTAACTAATCACACTTATAATCCGAATTCTGATTCCAAACATTTGCTTTAAAAATCCTCTGTGGTTTTTTTTGGCACTTATTATGATTTTTAACTTGGGTTTGGTTTCTTTGCTTTTTTCCTGACAAACTCAGGTGAATCTGAACTAGTTATAAAATTGCAAATTTCTTTTTGTTGCTCATAAATTCTGGCATATGAATACAGAGGGAAGAAAGTTTCTTAAACATATGCGGAACTTTATCTGAATTATTGGCATGTTAACTCATCTCCTGCAAAGAAGAATGAAATTATAACATTCTGCTGCTTCTTTATTTTTTGTTTCCTACCCTATGTTGTATGTTTCCCAGGATACGTTTCAGGTTCATGAGTTTAATCTGAGATAAATAGTCCTGTCTGGGTATTGTTTCCACTATTTGGTAAGACCATATGGAATTTTTACTTCCCATATTTTGAGTAATTTGTGTATTTATTCAATGTTATATCCTCGTTTTGCTGTTGAGAATGTAAGTAAAAGCCAGTTTCCTGGGGCTGAGAAGACAGGGTTGGGTAGAGTTTTGTGTTCAGCTGCAGGCTCCAGCCTAGGCTGAGTTTTAAGCCCATGAATAATCTCCCCAGAGCTGCTGAGATCACTCGTACGCCTAACGCGTGTGTCGCAGTTTGCCTTGGTTTGACCCCGTTTGACTCCGGAGTGAAGGAAATGATGCCTCGGTTGACCATAGCTGTTTGTTTCTAATTCGTCTGCATTTACATACCGTCCGTGTCTGCTTTTCATTAACATGTGAGACTTTAGCGGGGGATTTTTCACAAACAGTTACCACTGGCCAAACTAAACTCCACTGGGCACAGTTGGACACCATCAAGTGCTTTTGAAAAACTGCCCGTGTTTCTCCTTTCAGACAAACTCCCCGCAGAGCTTGTGTGCTGACAACCACTCGTGGCCGATACTCATGCTTGTATCTTCTCCGTCGGTATGTTGCTGCAAAGAAAAAAGTAAAAACCCATTTTGGTGCTGTCTTACGAGGCTCATGAAGCCAGCGTTCATTGGTTGACCCTTGAGGTGTTTACTCCGTTATTCAGGTCTTGGTTGGGAAACGTCCTCTTGTCTATGGAAATTTCCTTGGGTTGGATGCTTTCATAAACAATTACAGCCTGTGTTATCTGAGCATAATAAAACTAAATGGCTTCCTGTCACTATAACCTCTATTTAGTTTTATACTCCCCATAATTTTCTGAATCTCTGTATGCTTTCTCCTTTCTTGGCTTCATTTGGGAACAAATTCCCTCTATTGATTTATTTTGCTATGATACTGCTTTCATTCAAATGCCTCCTTTAAAATTTTCTTTTGTAATCTGTCTGTACACATTTTGCTTCCTCTCTTAACCTCTTTTTAGTTTTTTGGAGTAGGAGGGGCTTAAGCATTATCGTTCCTTTTATTTCTTTAACTAGTACATTGCCATATCTAGTTAAAGAAATAATTCTCTCTTAGAGTTACTACCTGTCTTTTATATTCTCAGCCATCGGTACATTTTCAGGGAACCACAGATTTATTTTATGGAAAGAGCAGGAGGCACAAGGAGTCCTGTTACTGAGCAGGTGTGGTGACAAATTAGTCAGGAAGCTATTGCTCAATTTAACTCCAGCAGCGCTCCCCTCTGAACTGTCAGCTACTATCCGTTTCTGCCCTTTCCAGGTCCGTTCATGCTCGTCTGAAAAGCAACATTTTTTTTTCCCCCTGCTTTTTCTGAGATGTGTAGGTAGTTTGGGAGCGTTACTGTGAAAAATGGATGAAACGTCAGACCAATTGTATGATCAAAGGTAAAAGAGCTTCAGAGATAACGTTTCCTGCGTGCACGCATGCATTTTTGGAAACAAGGCCCTGGCTGAATATCCTGTTGCTTACTAGCAAATGTTTTGTCTCCATGTCAATGCCAGAATTTTAATTGCATTTCTCCCTGACATTAGATACGTAGTCTAAGAAACTGATGTTGCACTGCAGCTGGAAGCTGACATGAGCCTGAAGTGACACATCCTTCGCTGTGGAATATTTGTCTCCAGCTGTGCCTTCGCAGGGTGGGTTACAGAGACGGCACCTGTGCACGCCGGGGTAGCAGCAGCCAGGGAGGATTCCCTGCCATAACATTTGTCTGTGAAACACATACTTTCTCCCTGAGGAAATGGGCTTATGTCAACAAAAATGGAAACTTCAAAAAAATATATATGTAGTGCTGGGAAAAGCTAAGCATCTTTGCTCTTAAATGTGCGGGGTGATTAATTTCATGTGCCATATCCCTCACACACACATTCTTCTTCTTTGCCAAAAGCTGAATGTAATTGGAAGCCTATGAATGTCCATAGTTGCCAGACAGCTTAAAATTGAGATACTGTGAAATGCAAACAAATGGAAATGTTTCTCTCTTGTGTAAATATGCAAGAATTATTAAGCATTAAATACCAATTGCAAGGAGAATCGTTTAAGATGGTCGAAGATGAACCCGAGGTGGCTCTCGTGCACAAACCTGGAGCAGGAGTCCCGTTAGAGTGGCCTGGACAAGCGGGTTCTGTTCCACACACTGATTTTGCACTCCCTTGGTTGGTTAGGGTTGCAGCAGCTTCCTAAAAAAGCTGTAGGAAGATATAATCCTTCACACAGATGCCCTCACATAGGAGTAAGAGTAATTTGTATTCATGTAACTTATTTTCTTTTCCGGATGGAACCAAATCACGCTGATCCAAAATAACATTTCTGTTGATGTAGTTGTGTCCACACTAGGGAAGGTAATGGTTTAGCTAGGTGGGCAGAGCACAAGCAGCTCGTAGATACCAAGAAGCTCCAAGAGATGAGAGAGGACATGGCAAGTCTTGCTGGTATTCTTACTGTCAGGGCATCGATGGCTTGCTTCAGTGAAGGAAAATTACTTGTATGCACCCAGGTTGTTCTTTCACTCCCTTGTATTTTCTTCTTACATTCAGATACTGCTTAGCTACACCAGGGCAAAGAGCAAAGGAGCTTGAGAGGCTCAGGCCATGTAGGGTCTGTTGTCATCTTTGCTGAAAGTCTGCTAGGTAAGTCATTTTTCTTCTTAAGCCTCCATTTACCATCACTCATTTTTTATTCTTAGTTATTTAGCTTACAAGGTCTTCAGAACATGCACAGTTCATAACTATGTGTCAGTAAAGTTCCCAGGACACTAAAATGCTGATTTTTGTCAAGATGAGAGGGTAGCATGGCTACAGAATAAATTAGGAAAAGAGACGGCTAAACTGAACTTAGCTGCAGCCTGAAAATAAAGAAAATCGTGCTTATTGAAGAAAATTTGCGTTTTACAAGAACTGTGCCTTACAGACTGAAAATACAAACCTCCTTTACAAAAAGGCAATTGTACCATTACCATTTTTGTGAACACATCTGGTCAATGTTGATGCGTATCTTTTCTTTTTGTTACAGACTAAAATGTTATTGAGTGATCTCTTCTGACCCACCATTGCCCCTCTTTGTTTAGCGTTCAATTCTGTCAGCCCCTTCAAAATGTAGTGTTCCCCTATGCTGCCATTAAGTTGAATAATACATGCATATGATTTAATCCAAGCTGTCTCCTGCAGTTAGTCGCCTTCTGGAGAGTATCCAGGTGTTGCTTGAAAAGAGATGGCTGGGAAAGAAATAAACAATTTCACTTGACGAATTGGCCAGTGTATCTTTTGTCTCAGCCATATTCCACTTTGAAAATCTTGTTCAAATAAAATAATTGTGCTTGAGATATAAGGGGGGGGAGGGGTGGGGTGTTCACCCATGCAGCTCAAAGCTTTGTATAAAGACGGTGAAACATAATTATCCCAGGCAAACAGAAGAGGAAACCGAGGCATAGCCCTTGGGTTAAACTCAGTAGAAAGGCAAAGAGAGAAACCCGGGTAGTCTGGAGTATTTGGCCTCCTTCAAATATTAGCAAGATTCCTTTCTGCATTAGCCATCCTTTCTGCGAATCAGAAAATGTTCCTGCTCGGAGTGCAAAAACATGCCTAAAATGTAATGCTCTCTGTACGACTCTGGGCTACCAGGTGGGCAACGACACTTTCCCACTGTAAGAGCAGTAAATGTGAGAAAAATAAATGGCTAGTTCATTTTTGCAAGGAAGGTGCTGCAGCATCACTGCGAACGCAAGGAGCTTGGTATTCCTGAAGTGTTTTTGCATGATTATTTTTTAGGTTCACTCTTCAGTTACATAACAACATATGCTTTCCCTATTTACAATGTTAAAATAGACCGAGATAAAAAAAAATATACTCCCACTGCGAACGATATGGCACTGACGTCTACTACTGATACACCGATGTCTTTTCCCACCAAAGCCAGCTAGATGCTGCCTCAATCTGCCATGAAAAGCCTGTAATCTCAGAGCCATAAAGTATAGCAATGTGCAAGGAAATGAACCCAAAGAAAAAGCTTGGCAATCAGAACTTGGAGATTGTCCCTTAAAGTGTCGGTAGCTGCCTGGATCTTCCCAGTGTTCCCAGCAGATATTTTGGGTTGAAAGAAAGAAATGCCTCAGCTAAGCCTGAAGGCACCTGTTGGAAGGTGTCCCAAAATGTGGGGATTGTCAATAGCAGGGATCGGTCTACGCTGGTGGCAGATGTTTTATGCTCAATAGTGACTGGAAGGAAAATTTCCCACCCAGGAACTGTCAAGCACAAGATGTCTGCAGTGTATTAAGAGCTTTAGAATAAAATACTAGGTTGTGGTAGAGGTTTGCTTTATGTGAAGCTTCTCTCTCGTCAAAATAATTTTGAGGAAGAATTGTTTTCCTTTTTTAACACCTGTTTTTGACATTTCTGAAATGGAAAAGCTTTTTGTTGTTGTCAAAATGACTCTGTTATGAAATGTAGATGTAGGTAGGGTAAGAAAGGAGTTATAACAAATACGTTTGAGGGATTCCTGCAAAGAGTTCTTGCACATGAAATAAAAATGTGCGTTCTAGCACATCTCGACCTTCCCATGTCATAAACAAATGTGGAAATGGAAAGGGCAAATTCTCAGCTGTGCGCCGGGATTAAAACAAGCAGCAAAGCCCATCTCCTCTCAGCTCCACCCTGTGCCCTCCCTGTCCCCAGCACCTCCGCCACCGCGAAGATTTTAAGCTTCAACTAGTCGCCCATAGCAAATCCCGGACCTGAAACCAGCGTGATGCTGAGGACACGCGGAATCTTTCTTTTTGGTGGATGATGGTTTTGCCAAGGAGCGGTGCCCGTTTGCTTCTGTGCAGAGGTTTGGACAGCCACACAAAGGCCCCGGTGGAGACGAATTGGTGGGCAGAGAGCAGGTGATAAGGTTAAAAGTGCACGATGGCTGCAGTTTTATCACTCGGATATCAGTAATGCGGACGTGCCTATGTGTGTTTGGATTCCAGGCACATGTATCTGAATATGCCTGTCTAAATCAAGCGGCTGCTCAAAACCTTTAGCAAGGGTCCTCAGCCAGAAAGCCCGAAGCCTCCCGCGTTTACCTTCAACACGCATCGGGAACTGCCGCAGTGGGTTGCAAAGCGTTGTACTTAAGAAATGAAGTCTGGAGAGAAATGAGTCTTCTGTGCAATTATTTCATACTTTTTGGCTTCTCTGATTCAGTCTAGCGCTGAACCTCTCCCTTCTCTCCCCCTTCCCATTAGCCCCACGAGGCCTCCCTGACCTTACAATCCACCCACGGTTTCCATGTTACTGTCAGCCTCCTTACACTTGACTGATGAGAAATATGTGATTATTCAACACATCATAAAAACAGCCAGAGCAAATGAAGGAGAAATCTGGAAAGTATTTATAGAAAATCTGTAAACAATCATTGCAATTCAGCTATTCAAAGCTGTGCACACATTAGCTTGTTAGCTGTAGAGCCGTCAGATGTTCTTTGGTTCTTTTACCTTTTTTAAAAATTAAGAACTGCTTTGTTATACTCCCAGCCATTTTGTATTTCATAGGCTTCTGTTTGCAGAAACAATTTCTTTTTGAGCTACAATAACCGAGAAGAGATTTTTTTTTTCCTTATGACTACACATCACTTCATTGACTTCAGAGGTTTGACAAGCACCGATTCACTGACATTGCTTGTGTGCTAAAAGGCTTCTTGAGGTGACTTCAAGCACATGCATCTGTTTGCTGCGTACAGCTCAACATCAGGTTCAGATAAGTAGGAAGGAGGAGGTGAGAAGGAAGAAGCCGTGAAACTCTTCTGGAAAGCGACACAATGCAACGGTGGGACACGCATTGCAAAGTCTCTCTTCTCTGTGAGAGGCAGGGGTGTTTCTTACTCACCATAGCGTGATTTAACCAGAGTGGGATGATTCCATCAAGGCTTTTGGGGTAAACCAGCTCTCGATTGTAGGTATACAGTGTCCAAAAGGATATAGACACAAACTGGAACCAAAATACAAAATGAAAGAAATTTCAAAATGAAAGACAAACCTAACTGATGGGATTTGGCTAGTGCTTTCATTTCTAAGAAGGCAAAACATCTCCTACATGAAATGTGGTGATATTGCCAGATAAACTCGCATATCTCACATGTTACAACATAAAGAAAGGAATTTACTCTGAACTGCAGTGCTCTGTGTTGATACTGCGAGAAAAACCTCCTTTATAAACTACCAACACTGACATTTTCTGTGGAATACTAGCTTTAAACTTCCCCCCCCGCCGCCTCCTTTGCAGATGGGATCTTTTGATGGTCCAGAAGTTCTCCTCGAGGGATTGACTGTCAAGCCACAGCATTTGTTCTGCTCAGTAACAAAGTAAAAACAGATCTTGGTAAGACAGTTCACATAAAACTTACCCTTATCTTCACAATTCATAAGGCTAATTCCTAAACTGCAGGTGCAAGCCGCACTGTGGGCACCCATGTTTTTCCCAACAGAGAAGGATTTACAGTGGGAGAACTTAACTGCAGGAGATGAACCCTGGTATCGGTTACTGATACCTGGAAGCTGATTTGCACTTTTTTGGTCTGGCTTTGTATGTGAGCACACTGTGTGCTTGGGGTTGGAAATCAGGGACGTGAGATGCTGGAAGAATAAGACTACCGTGTGCCTCTGTCCTGCGGGCATGGTGAGGATCCCTGGGGGGAATATGACAGCAGCATCGTGAATACTGCTGTGCAGGGAAGATAAATTAGCCAGTCTCTCTGTCTCCATCCCTGGCAGGACTTTTTTAGTGAGCTAGCTGGCTGAGCTCGTTGTGGACCAGATTTAAGCAGCACTTCTCAGCCCTTTGAGATTCAGAGGTGGCTGCAGGCTTCACTCACGCAGAGCAGTACCTACATATATAACCCACCGGTTCCTGTCCAACCCACAGGACCGGATAAACAGCCTTTCAATAAACAGCATTGTCTGTGAGGGAGTAGGTGATCCGTGGTGAATCTGACATAGGCTGTGACTACAATTATTTTCCTGTGAATCTGTTTCTCTCCAGCGCTTATTTAAAGCCACACTGGAGTCAGAGAAGGAGATAGGAGATTCTGCTGCCTCTTAGGTACCCTCTCGTGTCCTCCTGGCCCGTGCTGCCCTTTGGAGAAATGCCCTGAATCGATAAACCCACAGCTGTTTGGACTATGAGATTAACGAAGAGGTTACACCTCATTCACCCTTCGGGGTCAACCTGTATTCCCTCGGGGACAGCAACCCTAAAGTTTGTGCAAGAGGCTTTGCATTCAACCATGACAAGCTCAGCACTGTTTCTTCTTCTAAACGCTCCAAATCCATTTTCAAATGGTAAAAGAGAGCCTACAGTTCTCATCTATTTTATACATGTGTATGTTATGCTGCTATACACCCCTAATCATTTATGCAAACATTTACATGCAGAGGTTACTTACTGTGGACACTGGGAAAGCCAGGACACTGAAAAGAAGGTCTCTGCTGGAAATTATGCACTTAGCACATCGCAGTTTCTTAATTAGTCTCAACACATCAGCCAGGAAGGACACCCCATAGAAGACAGCCTGCAAAACCTAAAGTAATTACACCTAATGAGATAAACTCATCCAGCTTTCATTAGCACGTTCCTCAATGAACTCTGTTCTTGCTCTTCAGGGAGCTGTTTTGTTCCTGAGATGCAAGTCTGCGTGAGGGAAATAGCTGTCGGCTAAATCTTTTTTACTAACGGAAACTGATTAAATAAAGTTGTTCGGGAGGTAACTTTAACAGTATCTCATTTAATAGACTAAACAGAGATGTGTGATGTGATTCAGATGGGAGAGGTGGCAGGACATGTTGAAAGCCAGCTCCTTCACACTTCCTATGTTAATTGTTATGTTCAAGTTATCTGTGTAGGAACAGGAGAGAACAAAATATGCCAGGAAACGTTTCCTGTAAAGCAATTGCTAGATAGCTTCTCCCACCATTTAGCCGACACAGGGCCTTCTTTCCAGGGACTCACAGTGCAGTTGATCTCACTGTCAAGTAGCTCAAAATGCTCTAATGTGAGAATTAGGTGCGGAAGTTATCAAAACCAGAACCTCTTTTGCTGAACTCAGAGGGATTCAGGAAAGGATTTCAAGTGCTTAGAAGCAGAAATCCAGACTTCAGTAACTAAAACTGAGTAAGTTAAACTATTTATAACCATCGGATTTTGGAGCTCTGTGTGTGTGTTGTTTTGGGTTGGTTTTTTTTCTTTCCTTAAATCGTTTACAAGTAATGAGGATGGGGTTGTTTGGGGAGGGCGCTGGGAGGATTTGGTAAAGAATTAGGTAAGTGCACAGTGACAAAACAGAATTCTGCAAACTGTGGATGAAATTGCCACAATATTGTGGTTTAAACCAATATTGCTTTTCTGATTACTTCATTTTCTCTCCTAACACTGCACAGGGGTTCTTGTTAAACGAGATTTGTCAGATGCATGAAGGCAAAGCCTTGCAGGAAAATATTTCTCCTGTTACCTTGCATTCAGCACTGAGTCTAGTTCAGTTCTGTTAACTCATGATGCGGCCTCTTCTTTTTAAGGCTAGGTTGTCCCAGAGTGATGCAATATGGGAAATGCAGCGTACTGCAAATGCTGGACCAGCTAGCGATGCTTAAATGGAAAGAGGCTGCGTTACAGCTTTCAGGATGAGATCTCTTTTGCCATGATCGTAGTCTGAACTGGATACTTATTTAGAGCAAAGTGTCTGAAGTTGTGGCCAGTTACTTCATCAGTTTCTGAAGGAGCCGAGAAGGGTGGTGCTTGGGAGGGGACAGAATTAGTGCAATGCTTTTCCATCAGAAATTCCTTTATCATCAAAATATCTGAGGGAAAGAGGGGACTATGATTTCACCATGCCCGTTGTCAAACAAGGGTTTCTGCAAGCTTTAGTTTGCAGAGACTGACTCGTCCTGGGGAGCAAAATGAGCGTAGTTTGCATGGCCGAAGTATCCTTGCAGTTATCCGCAAGCATCCCCATCCATTTTGTGGCTTCCCAGCAAAGGGAAAAGATACATCCCTCCTCCCCTCTCCTTTCTGCAGTCCAGATGGTAGCCACCGCAGACTGCAGCCGGGTGCCACTGGTGGGGTGTCCCCCCTCCCCACGCAGACCCACAGCGGTGGCGGTGGGGGGTGCTGGCACGGGCTGGGTGCCTGGCCCAGGGACACCCAGGACGAGGTTTCGGAGGTCGTGCACCACCCGGTTCAGCTGCAAAGCCCCGAGTTTCCTCTCAAGAGCATGGGGAGAACAGCCACATTTTGACATAAAAACAACCCAAGCAGCTTCATCAGAACCCACATATGGTTTTGTTCAATTCCGAGGCACCCAAACCAGCTCTTTCAAATGTGGTTTTCTCTCTCTCTCTCTCCCCATTATCACAATTAGCCTCTGTAACTGCAGGCACAATTTCAGTCAGTAGGGATTCAGCCCTCCGAGTCACGGGTCTAGTTCAGAAAAGCCCGTACTGGGGCGCAGCGTACTTCGACCCAAGCACACGTTCAACCCAAACATCTGCCCCAGTCCCCGGCCTCACCAGGACACCAAAACCAAGTCCCTGAAGAGCTAAGAAAAACCTGGTAATAAACAGAAGCTCTTGTTACACCCTGTAGAGTCAACAGTAACTTTCTGTAAAAAGCATGGAAAATGAACATGAGGATGGTGACAGTCTGGTGACACATGGTGACTAATTGCCAATAAAGCAATTAGGGAGAGGCCTGGTTCCCAGAGGATGGGGCTATTATTATCTTGTTCATGGTCAGCCTTACATTAATCATGGGACAGGGATTGGCTACTTCTTCCCCCCACTTTCAAAATTAACTAAAATAAACATTTCTGAAAAGAAACAGTCCTAAAACAGCCACATTCTCAGCCTGGTAAATATTCTGTCATATGCAGGGGAGGACAATGTTATCTTCTGCATGGAAAATGCTTATCTGAGTGTGTAACCTGACCCATTTCTCTGGCTGAATATGGAGAAGAACAACTCCTGAAGAAGTTTGAACTCAGTCAGTCTCGGGAGCTTGTTTTTGCCCTGCTCATAGCTCTACCCTTGTCCGTCACTGTGGGTTCAAAGGCGTTTCAGTCAGTTTGTGATCACCCTGTATTTCCAGGAGCAATGGAAGAATATACAAGTAATTTTCAAGCCAGAAAACTGAACCTAGCAACCATCCCTAGTAATGCTCAGTCTGGCAGGGCGCGCTACCAGTAGACTGGAGTCAGAGCTCCAAACCCGTGCTCTTTCAGGCTTTTTTCCTGTAAGAAAGGTGTATCCAAATCTCGCAGCCCTTCACTATGGGAAAATGTTGACATTAAAAAAAAAAAAAATTACATGAAAACATCAAATTATTCCAGATGTCCTGTGAGTTTCCCAAACAGCAGTGCTGGTGCTCACAAATCCATTGCAGCCACTCATGGAATATAAATCTGCTGGCTGTAAATAAAGAGGATCCCCTAAAGTATTCCCACACAAACAGAAGGAAGACTGGAAGCATTCAGAAAGCTAACAATTAACCCAAAGAAGAGAATATGGATATGATTATCCCTGTCGGAGAGATGCCGCTTTCCTCTCTAGACCCACAATGCTCCATGGCACTAGGTGCTGTAGAAATGCTAAATTTGGCCAGATCGATTTTCCAAACTGAGAGTCATAGTGACAAAGACAAACCTTAATTTTTATCTGCTGCAGTGATCAAAGGGGTGTTTCTGTTTAACTAACCTGACATGATTTACTTTCGTGTATAAGATCTAGCCATATGTGTATATTGAAATCTCCAACTAGTACAAATAAATCGGGCTCCAAGCTCTGCCCTTAAGGGGGCATAAATCCAATATTCCAAATAGGCTATTAGACATAACAGTCAACTTTTAGTGTAGACACACATCCATTCACATGATAGAGACCTGGAAAATATGTATACTAAATACTGGGTCTATTTTGAAATAAATAAAAAACAGCTTTCAAGAGAATTGAAAAGTATTTCAATTATGAGAGACAAAGGCATAAGGAATAAAATGGGGCAGGAGTGCAATTAATAGTTTTTAAAGGTGCAGTGTGCTCATTATGCAATGATTTACTAATAGATTTACAGCAGTGAGCAGATTTTTACGAGCTTGGATATTTCAGGCAATGAATGATTCAGCTTGTACTGTTTTGTGTCACAGACAAATGGATACAAAACTGTTTTTATCTGTCATTTCTGCTTGTTCAATAATCGGTCAATGAACTCCTCTGGTACAAAACCCACTTATCTCTTTTTTTTTCCCCTACAAAAATATTTCCTTTCTGAATCTTGATTGCTATGATCATTAACTAGATAAATGAATCTGAAGTAACGTCAGAGCTGTAGCTCTCTTGGGAGACTAGCGAGGAATTGAATGAGGTGATAAAAGAGGGTCATATCTAGAAAAAATTCTTCCAGCATCCCTCCAGCAGAGCTAGGAGTCAAGCTGCATTTCCATCCCCGGAAAATGTCACATTTCCCAGTATTTCCATTTTGGATGAGAGCAAGCCAGCCACAGCAGCTTTCCACAGAAGGAAGTTTTCAAATGCAATTCCAAAGAGCTAAGAGGAATTTTGGGGGGAAAATTTCCAAGTGATTCAGTCAGCTGGTGCCAGAAGCCAGGCAATCACAGTCTGGCTGGAGACAGGCAGAAGAGCTGGGCAAGCGCTCTGCGTGCCTGGCCCTGGGGAAGCCTCCAAGATACGGCCCAGCCCTGCCCAGCACGGCGGCTCCACCAAACCAGCACAGCCCAGCGAGAAGCTTTTGCCTGATCTTCTTCCCCAGGACCGTACCTCCCGGCATCCCGAGGCGTCTCCTGGGACTACGTCCAAAGGCACAGAAACGTAACGGGTCGGGTGTGCACCTGATGGACGTCTGTGGCCAACAGCCGCCTCTCGTTCCTTGATGTCCCTCAGCAGCAGCAGGGAGTGGTTTAATGCCAAACCATGGGACGACTCTTCTAGGTCCTGGGCAGCCCCCCAGGGAGCTCCACGGTCCCCTGGACCATGTTGTCTTCTCACCCTCTTCCTCTCTTATCCAGCGGCCCAGGAAAATTTTGCCACCTGGAGATACCAACAAACGCTGTCCAAATCAGCGGGAGAAGGGGGGAGGAGGGCATTTCTCTCCCCATGCCCCTCTCCCTTTTTGGCAATCCTTTCTTTAAAAAAATGATGTCTCTGTAGAAGAAGGACTACTGGCCATGAAGGAGTGATTTTGCACATGCTGCCCCATTGCCACATTTTCTGTGTGAGAGATAGGCAACATCTTCAGCCCAAACCATGTCCCTGTTGGCTGACAGCACTGTTTTAGCATCGGGATTGGATTAATAAGTGGTTAAAATATGGGAGACAAAGGACTGGAGAAGTGGAGCAAGGGCTCCTGTTCACGGAGATTTAATGAGACCTGAGCTGTTCAGCAGATCCGTAAATGAGCTGGGGAAGGGAGCAAACACCGAGGTGGTAAAGCTTTGTAAATCTTTTTTTTTTTTTTTTTTTCTCCTCTGTCAAAGTGAAGCCTGACTGCAAAATTGCCAGAGAATCTCAGGATGCTGAGAGCCTGAGAGATCAAATAGCAGGTGAAAATCAGTGTTGGTAAATGCAATGTAATGCATTTCAGAAAAAAAAGCAACTTCAATTATATATTTTTCAACAGTGGGTTCTAAATTAACTATCGCCATCCAGGAAAGAAATCACTGTGGATAGCGCTTTCAAATTGCCAGCTGCTTGCTCACCAGTAATCAAAAAAGACAAATAGAGAGTTAAGAATTGCTAAGAAATAAACAACAGAAGAGGAAACACCTTTAGGCCACTGTATAAATCCATGCTGTGCTCATAGCTCAACCACTGCAGCCTGCCCTACTCACCCCTTTCTGAAACTAGAAAAACTACTGCAAAGGGTGACAAGGATGCTTTAATGAAAGCAGCAGCCCTTTGTGAAGAGAGATGAAAAAGGCTCAGACTTCCAGCTTGCAGAAAAGAATAACCGAGGGGAAAATCTGGTGGAGGTCTCTAATGAGTGGCAAAGAAAAAGTGAACAGGGGCGGACAATTAAATTATAACACAGAACTAAAGAGGCATCAAATTCAGTTGTCAGGAAGCTGGTTTACAGCAACAAAATGAACTGCTCTTTCACACAAGGCACACTTGCCTCATGGCACTCATTGCCACAGGATAGGGAAGGTACCAAAAGTATGAACGGGTATGTTTTTCCTTTAGATAGATGAAGGGAAGACTTTGAATGGTATTAGCTACCTCTGGATTTCTCTCCTGACTGGGCACATTGGTATGCCAGCGTGAGGGTAGAGTCACAAAAAGTTCATTTTACACTTACACATGCTCTTGTCTTGTGCAGCCTTTCCCTGATCATCCACTGCTGGTCACTAAGGGAAGATGAATGATAATTTCAATGAGTATTTCTGCATGCCAAAATACTGGGAGATGGGTTACTTGCTTTCTCCTCTTGATCTCATGCTTTAGAGTTGTGTCATATACTGCGTGATAGATCTCATTATAACGGTGCCAGGGGATGGGGGTGGAGATGCTGTTTTGCCTGAAAGTATGGCTGATACTTTAATGGGGCCAGCTTCCCCAAAAAACAAAGGAGAGGAGCTGGGCACACAGTCTCTTGCCTCGGACTTGGCTGGTGGTGTTTTAGTCTACTGACATATGTCCCAGCAGGACAAACTGAATATCCTTAAGGTTGTGAATCCTGACCATTTGATTGCTGGCATTTCAGAAAAATTAATTTTTAAACCATCACAAAAAGCCTAGATGTACTGATACAAAGACAACATAGCAACGAACCATACATGTGCCATCCTGACTGCAGCGATATATGTGCCCTCATCCTTCCACAGCCGGCTTGGCCACTTAGAAGGGCACCGTGGCTCCCTGAAGCCCAGGCTGTTGTAGCCACCTCATGTGCCGTTCACTGCCTCCTAGTTGCAAATATTTCACAGAGTCACAGAATGGTTGAGGTTGGAAGGGACCTAAACTTCCCAGCCTCTTGGGGGTCTCCAAAGGCCCCACTTGGAGCTGGGGAGCCTTTAAATTTCCATGGAACTCCACCATGGGGTGTCTCCTTCTAAAGAGTAAAAGCAGAGGCAAACACACCCCGGGCCAGACCTCCCACTGATATTTAACTCTTGACGGTCACACAGAATGGACGAAAGGCTACGGAGGTCCCTGCGGTCATCCTTCAGATTAGCAAGTGCCCCTGAACTTTGTCCCTTGTAGGAACCCTCTCCACACGCCTGGTCTTTCCACCCCGCTGCCACCAGTCAGCGAGGAACCGCTCGGGCTGCGAACAAACCTTCTCCCCCAGGGTATCTCACGTGCTTTCATTTTGACTTCTGTCTTGTGAAATGTCAGCATATTAGGCGAAGCAGAACACATTACGGTCTATGTTTTTCTGTGTACTGTTAGGAAATGCAGCAAGCAGCTGAGAGCGCTGTTAAAACACAGGCACTAATGCCACAATCACCTCTCTCTGCAGGCTGGAATTTCTTTCCCTCGTGCTCTCAGCTGATTATCAAACTAAGCATGTACTCTGAATGGCCAAATTAGCACCGTGCTATGCTTTGTTTTATCTTTTTCTGTAATTTACAGGACAGAAAAGCCTATTAAAAACCTGAAGTAAACCTTCAAGCAGCATTATAATGTGTATTGAATTAAGGGTTAGGTAACATGCATCAGACTTGCACATGTCCTGGCTGGACGTATGCTACCTTTCTGTCCTTCTCCTCACTGATAGCTTGTCTCTTTTACAAGGAGGCAGCTAGCTTCAGAGGACTTTCTGAAAGCCAAGTTGCCCACCAGCCAATATTCCTTCTGCATAAAACCTGTGAATACGTTTCACAGCACAAGCATGGATCCCTACTTAGTTTCTTTTGGGGTATAAACCGTTAAAGAAAGCAGTTTAACAGCAGCAAATATACCAGCTGCATATGTCTTGAGGCACAGATGGCAGACAAACAAATAGACAAATTGATATCACTGTACAACATGATTTGCTTACCAGATTGAGGACTGTCAAATATTTCCACTGCCCACCGTAAAGAAACACTTCAGATGGCCGCTCTTCTGTTCTTACGTGTGTGATTGAATAGGCAACGAAAAAATACCAGACAAAAGCAAGGCAATGGTACGTTGCGAGAGTAGAGATTTCCATGCTTTAGCTAAGAGCAAGTGATAATCGGGACAAAAGCAGCTTTTCTCTTAAGGTCCTCGGCCGCTGTGCATGGGAAATGGCAGGGCAGGAGGGTGTACTTCGGAGCAGACTCTGGACACGTTGTTGCCGCTTTGCTCTCGTCAAAAGAAATAATTACAAGGCTGCGAACTTTGCTTCTATTTGTTTCCCTTTTCACTGTACAGATAGGCTGGGGGGGGGGGGGGGAAGAAGAATAGGCTTATTCCCCAGATTTAAATGCTTTGCTCAAGATTAGCGGATTAGTTGCAGAGTTACATAAGTTTTGGGGGTTTTTTTTTGCAAAAGTAGGGGGAGCTTTGCTGCTGATTTTGTGTAACGGGCTGTCACGCTTCGGGTAGCAAGTGAAAACAAGTGGCATTTTCCTCACTCATAGCGGTGGGTGCAGCCATTTCTCCAGCTCAGCCTGGGAAGCCTCTGTGACTGTTTTTCCCTTGTGCCAAAGGAAGAAGTGGGAAACATAACGGTCTGTGAAAGAAAAAAAACGAGTTGATTTGTTGATAGGCTATGGAGGTGGCAAGGAAGCTGAGAGGATTCGTAGGCAAAGGTCCTTGGGGTTGAAAATCAGTGCGAGTGTTGACATTTTTTTGTGGGAAAAGGCTCCGCCGCCTTTACGCCGCTCCACGCAGCTGGGATCCGTCACCACCGTGCACGGCAGGTCGGCCAAACCCTGAGTCGCTTTGAAGCTCTGGCAGGGATGGAGACACAGGGCAAAGGCCTTGGGTGACAAGCCCTAAGCACTGAGCAGGGCATCTCGCCTACCTGCTGCTTTACGTGCTGCCATCCACTTTCAGACAGCCCCTCTTCCGTGGCGCGACATTATCGCACCGTCGGGGCTGGGGTCAAGAAGAGAAGAACCGATGCTCACGCAACGACCCTAAAATGAAGCGATCAAAAAAGTTGTCATGGAAATGCTCATTTTCCCCTCCCTAATTAGCCCTGGAAAACACACACGGCATTTGCTATTTGGGCCAGAGTCTCCGTAATCGCAGTGCTGTCAGCAGTAATTGCCACCTAAGCATTTCAGGGGAGCCTTGCCGGGTAGCGGGTACCATGCCCCAGCCCATGCCTGGATCTTGCCCACGCAGGACGGGGAGAGGGGGAGAGGGGGATGCTCTTCTCGCCCCTGCAGAGGCTGTCCCCGGGGACAGGGCTGGGCTTCGGCCAAGCAGACTGCATTAAAGGATCTCTTTTTTTTTTGCCCCTCTAACTGGCCTACAGGCAGCATTAAGCAATCTGCTGTGTTTCGGTTTGTTTTGGTTTTTCTCTTGCATTTTTTTTCCCCCCTGGTACCAGACATAAGGCTCCATGTGGGATGATTTCCTATGAACTCAGACAGCAATGTGGATGCATGTTGGGAAACAGCCCTTGCACTAAGGCACTTCAATATCCTCCTGTGTTTCATTGACTTCTCCCCTAATTGAGATTACCCACATCCAGATTCCCCAGGCATTCCAGCCATCACAATCCCAGTGAAATATTTCTGCCTCACTTAGGAAAAATAAAGATGTAGATACTTTTGTGGTTGTTTGAGTTTGCAGGAAAAAAAACCCTTGCCAGAAAAAGAAAAAAAAAGAAAAAAAAAAGATGGGAATATGTTTTTTGGACTCTGACAATGTCACCAGTCTTTTCCTAGGAAATCCAGCAAAAAATAGTTTTCAGTTGCCTTTACAAACTTTCTGGGGAGAGGCAGTGCTGTCATGAGCTGTTCTTCCTCTGCTTCTCCTTGTTAAGACTCATCCCTGTGACAAAAGGCAGGAACAGAATAGGACCATGGCATGGAAGGGCCCTTTTTATTAGCGATTTGCATATCAAAGGCACCAAGCAGTCAGCACTTAACAAGTTATCTTCACACCAGCCTTTCTGAGGTTTTGCTGTAGAGCAACTTTAAAAATGGGAAGGCATGTGCTTCTGCTCAGTAGGTGCCCGAATGCATGCAAATGAATGTAAATGTATGGAAAATGACAAAGTATGTTTTTTCTTTTCTGGAGGATCTTGGCCAGTATGGCTGGGAAGGTGTCAAGTACGGTGACAGTTTTCTGATGTGGACACCTGTCCAACAGACTGAGACCATCTGCTTTGTTTTCCCATATACAAGAAGCAAGATACTTATCCTTCAGCCTAGATAAGGGATGAAGTTCAGATGTAGAAAAATGGCAAAGAAAGGATGAGAACCAGATAGGATCTGAAGGCTAATACCCCGCAGTTCATGGACTCTTTCTTATTTCACTGCAGTGAGCAAATACACTGGAAAGTTCATATCTTACACCTTCTCTCCAAGGGCATGAACATCTACTCAAGGTTCAGTGGAACAGGAAATTCAGCCCCAAAGTTTTTTCAGGGGGTGGAGAGGAGGAAGAAAGAAGGAGCACATCGAAGCACGGGCAGATGTGCTGCTACGGATCTAGCGGGATCGTTTAGGGAAACACCATTTTCCGTCTGCTTGGTATCACACCCCAGCTCACATCTGCTTCTCCCCTGGCACTGAGCCACACTCACACACTCTGCCAACGCTCCCAGTCTGCTTCAGGGGCTCGACTGCTTTGAGCAGCAACAGCTGACTTTGTACTGAAGCAAACTGGGAGCTCCCACTTAGTCCATTAACATGGGTCAGCTGAAGAATAGTAACGAGTAACTGGAGCTGTAAATCACGTTGTATATACAAAATGTCCTCTGCTCATGCCCTCTTCTAGAGGGGTGAATTACACCAGCTTGCCTGACTTTGCACCGAAATGGGCTTGACTCACTCATATTATTAGTATGGTTCAGGTACAGAGATGACAGCAAACAGTGTAAACCGGTAATATCTTAGACCAACATGTCTGTTTGTAATGTCACTGTGTGTCTCCACTGATGGGCATGGTATTTCCAGGCTATCGAGCACTCCCCCGTAAGTCCGTCATTACCATACAGTGTTAGTTACTACCTCAGCCTGTTGCTAATGAGGCAGCTGGTAGAAACAAATATTCCTGCTTCCTCATGGGCTGACAATTCATTTAGAGACCAGTTAGGCGCCTTTCAAATATTCTTCAATATTTTTGCACTGGCAAAGTTTCCTCTCTGTCAGGGCAGCATCCAGGGGTGGCAGAACAAGCGAAAGCAGCGCAGGAAATTACTGGCAGGTGACACAGTTATGGCCAGGTGGAAGGAAAGGATTCAAAGCCAAGCAAAGCCCTAGGAAAGGTTTGGGGGCCTCAAAAGCAAAACCGGGTCTTTGTGCCTGGCTCTCTTTCCTAGGCACGATCTAAGAACAAGGGGCTGATGCGCGACTGGGACTTGTGCAGGTCAGAGGGATTTCATAGGGTGAAGAAAATATGAGGAGCTGGGTAAGTATGTTTTTCTTCCAGTTTCCTGACGCTTGTTTCTATTCTCAATGCAGTTCTATTATCTCATGCGTGGATTTCATAATTTATTTATCTTTAATTTACTGCTATGGTAAGCTGGCTTGCATTAAGGGCGGCGTTCCTTGAAAGCAGGGCCTGGGGCTGTTCTTGTACAACATCCTCCGTGCGCTATGGGAGCGTGTCCGCAGTTAACAGACTCCATCTCTGCTATGTTCTGGTTTAGTTGCAGGTAATGCAGAGGTCTGTGCGGAAGAAGTATTTTCTGATAAGCATTAGCCAAGAAAGCTTTTTAGTATGTAGTGCGAGGCTGCCTGAGCTCTATGTCCTTGGGGATGTCTATAATAATGATTTGTTCTGTGACGGTCCTGATGTATGAAATGAAACATAATTGACAAAATTGCAAGCCCGGCATAGTCTGCTCCAGGCATTCTCAAATCCTGAGGCAAACTCCCCCAAATCATGTGGTTACTGTAATTCACAAGATTTAATTCTCTCTGGTTTTATTTGTCTTGGGCTTTAGTAGCTCCTAGGGGTCTGAGTTTTCCAACTCTTCTTCACAGCTGTGTGAGCGACAAGTATAGAAATGTTTTAACTGCTAATAAAAGCTGAGGGCCTTGCCCAGTGACACAGCAGTGATGGTGACAGCTAATGAAGATCGATAAAAATATCCTGAGATCCCTCACTAAAAATCTGAGAACAACCAATGCTGCAACATCTCCTTGCTGTGTATGGCAAGCAGGAAAATTAGAGAGTTGAAAGATAGCTTACATATCCTCCTGCATGAGCCTCTCCTCTTTATCTTGTGTGAGATTTTTTTTTTTAAATATATATTTTTAAGGAGAAGACAGGAAGTGATTTATCTTATCTTAATATGTTTGTTCTGAATTGTTTTTAAAAAGTTGTTCCAAAATGCCAAAATTCAGAGGGATTTTTCAGTCCCAGAGTGATGACTGGTGTACAAGGAGAAACTGGATTCAGTAGTTGGAAGTACTTGCTCAGATTTCAGAGTTTCTCCTTCCCATTGAGTTCTATTGGCTTTTAAACTATATGTTTATTCAGACTGCCAAATGAAATGTCACTTTGATCCAGAAACAAAACTTCCTGTGTAACAATGATTTGACATTTCTGACTCTTTTAAATGAATGAAAATGATGACATTAATCAAAACAAAACCTTTTCAGCCAACAACTTGGGTACTAAAAGTAGGTATGTTGAAATTAAGAAACATTTGATTGGAAAAATGCTTGCCTGTCTCATTATCTCCAACCTGTAGTGGAAACTAGGAATTGTTTGCCTTATCACCAAACCCTAATAGTGTCTTCTCTCTTGGCAAGGTGAATTTTGCTTAGAAATAAAAGGTATGTTTTTCATTGATTCTCAACATCTTCCAAAACTTATATACTTTTTGAAGAGATATATAACATTGCTTCTCAATTTCACCTTTTCCCTTTTCTGTCAGAGATGCAAAATTAATCTTTGTCCATTTAGAAAGATTGTGCACAACCAACCTGAAGTTCAGAGTGAAACAAGCATTTAAACCACAGTGTACTAGGGAAGAAATGCCAGGGTATTTTTTTTTTAGATCTTGGATACGCAAGGTGTGACTGGTTCTCATTAGACTCCTTCCTGCCTGATAATTGTGGTGGGCAAGATAAGAAATCTGTTTGTTAATTATTTTTTTTCTTTGCCCTTTCCAGAGGGGGCCAAAAATGTACCAACAGGTCTTGCAAATAGATGTGTGTTTGTTAACATACTGCATAACAAAATGTTTTGATTTGTGTGGGGTTTCTTCATCTACTACTGAAACTCAGCAACTTCTAGGGCAGGACACAATAACTCTTTGACAGAAGAGTTTCATAAAGAATTATGATGTAGAGAGCACCTTGCTGGTCTGATGGGGTAAGAATTGCAGGTGGCAGAGCAGGAAAATCAAGGAAGTCACTCTTCTTTCATGATTATAAGAAGTAATCAGTTGTGGCTTTTTTCCACTTGCTGTTCAGAAGATTAGCAGATCTAGCGCATGTTACTCTTGACTTTCTGTGGTCTATGTATAATCACAAATAACTATTCCATATAAGAGACAATAGAGAATCATCCAACGCTGACCCCACCAGTCAGTGCTTGCTGAAATGGTGTAGTTTATGTGCAAATCTACCTTAAAGAGCAGATATTGTTACAAATGGGTATTAGATAATGAAGGCCTATCTATAGCCTGTATTAGTGTAGTACCTAAATCTGTTGTCACAACCTTTGGTACTTAGATTGCAACAAATGCTGGGCAGAGGAAGGAACTGCTTATCCCCACTGTATGAGCGGAGAAGTGCAACCCAAAGCAGTGAAATGGTGCGTCCAAGGTCACATTGAAAGCCTCTGTTGAAATGCAAATTAATGATCGTTGTCCTGAAGTCGAAAGGATGTAATTCTGCAAGAGATGTTGAAGAGGTGCTGGTTCGCTCCCTACCACTGGTATCACCTTGACAGATGACTCAACAGGTTATAAAACATGCCACAGCCCCAAGGGCCTCCCAAACCCTGCTAGATTCTGGGGATCTTGCAAGTTGGCCGGAGCGGCAAGTACGAGGATCTCCTCTCCCTGGGGGCACTAATAGCTGTTGTACACCAATCCAATGTCCAGTTCCTGCTCGCTACGAGACACTGAAGAACAAAGTAAATTTTTCAGTCTGTCAAAGGCAAGGGTAAAGCAAAGATTGCAATGTTTTAGTGATGTTAACAACGTGATGCCAACAACATAATGAAGCTTGAACCAGTGGTTTGGTCAGACTGCCTGCCTAGCAAAGGGGACAACAAGTGGGTTTCCTACCTAAAAGCAGTCACACCATTGCCACGGTCTTCACATATCAGTAGAGTCTGACCCAGCTCGTGGCCCTGGACCCTACTTGTGTAAGAAGCAGTCAGCTGCTGGTGGTTCCTTACTGGAACTGGGGTTACTGGGAGGGCTGCTCAGACTCCGAGTGCAGCCTGCACAGCCCTGGGGGTGAGGCATTGCCTGGGTAATCAGGCTCTAATGGGGCACTGTCAGCAGGCAAGTGTCCAGTTTACCAAGTGAATGCCGCTTTTCATCTCCTTCTCAAACAAAAAAGCAAATCCTGCAGCAGGAGCTGTGTGGGATACCAATGGTATCTCGGTGTCTCAGCTACAGTTCTTCAGCAGCAGTGTGTGAGTACTCCTGCTACTGTGAAGAGCTGGCAAATTGCTCCCTATCACCCAGCCCCTTCGCCATGGGAAGATGTCCGAATTTTATTGCCCCTTTCTTGAAGATAGGATCGGAAAGGGTCATGCTCAGAGCAAGACTCTGCGTACATCACGCCCTGATTCCTCAAGCTGAAGTAGCCTACTGCCTCCCCTCCATTTCTTCCTGGCCTGATCACCAGGACCGACCCCCACATAAAGATGTTTCCCAACACCAACATCTTTTTGAGGGGGTCAGTCTGCTTCCCCTAGCTTCCTCTTAGCTCTCACGTGTGTACCTGCTCGCTGTAGTTCTTAATATGCAGAGACCTTCGTGTCTGGGTGGCTTTTGCTCTTCCTACCTCCCCAAGGTACTGTGGTAAAGCATGTATTACCCAAACAGCTGTGCTAGGTAGTACCCAGTTCTGACACATAGCACCTATCTGCAATCTGCGTGTGCTGTAGCAGTGCTGTGGGTGATGGACGGGGCATTAAGAGAACTTTCTATCTGCTCCCCAGCCCTGCTCTCTCCGTTTGCAGGCTGTCCTTGGGGCACAGCTTCAGCTTGCCCTCTGTGAGGGAGTGAGATGCTGTTCCTGCAGCAGCTGTGGTTTACCTTTGCATCTGCAGCCAGCGTCTCTTTACTTGATGTAGCAGGTTGCGATCTCGTGGACTGGGTTGATTTAGTGGTGGCTTCTCACGGAGCATTTTGCCATAGCTGCTTACAAGACAGGCTGTCTCCTATAACAAAAAGCTATCCCTCAAAAGTTATCCTATGTAGAAGTGAACTTGGGTGAAAGGAAAGGGGGGTGGGGGGTAAACCCCAACAAAACCAAAACCACAAAACCCTCAACATCCTTTTCATCCTTCTTGACGAAATCCACCTTAACTTTCCTTCTGCCACTGTTTGTTCCATTACATGACGCGCATTGGCACGTTTCCTTTCCTTACAGCTATTTTCAGTGGTGAGGAAAAGTGCCTCCACCTTTTGCAACACTTCATTTGGTTATTGGTCAGATAATCAGACGTATTTGTGAGGAATTTGAGTTTGGAATAAGGCCATCTGCTACAAAACTCTTGTGCTGACCTCTTCCTTCTCACTGCCCTCTGAAAACATGGTGTGTTTTATTAATGCTAAATGCATTTGAGGGCTCTGAACTTTCTCAGTCATGTGCTTTAGCCGCTTAACGAAAACATAGGTGGTTTGTATACCTTTATGCTTCTGGGATCAGCTGGTGGGGGGAGGCAGTGTTTGCTGTTAGCTGCCCATCTCGAAGGCTTGGAGTTCTCTTGCATTCTTGCTTCCGAAAAGTGGGGGTGGAAAAGAAACCTGCCCTTGCCAAATTCAAGATGCTGGTTATCAGCTAATTCTACTGTTTACTGTTCACGCAGCTAAACAACTGTTTGTGTTTGGCAGCGAGCTCGAGTTCATCTGCAGCGTGCCGGACAGCGCTGCCTGCTTGTTTTCATCAGAAGCTTTCTGCTGTTGTTTAATTGTAACGCTCAGCGGCTATCTGCAGTGCTGCTTTCTACTTGCATGTTTCAAGACCCTTTAAAAAGGGAGGGTGTCATTGCCTGTACTTTGAAGAAGGAAACCTGAGCTTCTAGAGGAGCTGCGCAGGGGTGTTGGTCCCAACACATTAGATGGAAGTTGGTGAAAAGATAAAAAACAGTTAGGAGTTCAGAGGGTCCTGTTTCTTCCCAAATTTTTCGCACAATAATGGCGTTGCCCACAATAACATACACTGATGCTGAATGGTGCCGCTGCAGGTGGCTGCGAGGGGGAGTCTGACTTCTGATGGCTCCTTTCGGTGCTGGTGACCAAGATAGGAAAATACGTGGGGGAAAAAAGGGCAAGAGTGGAAAAAGAATCAAAAGGACCTCAGACCTGGATGAGCCTTTTCCTGGGTACCATCAGCACCAGCCTCCTGTAAGTTGAGCTGGAGTCTTGCTGGGATGCAAAGCCTGAAGCTTTCCTTGCAGCCAGATGTAACCAGGGCTGGGTAGTGTTGCCTTCTAGCAGTGCCCCTCTGGCATGGAGAGGGGTGCTGGTGGCACCTAATGAGGTGCCAGCACCGTCTCTCTCTGCACCCTGGGCTGCCAAGAGGAAATATCGGCCTCTGCGTCATTAGCGACAGCTTCGTGTTGTTGAACCAGCGTTTGATCCCTTCCTCCTCTGCAAAACTGCGCAGTGGGTGGTAAATTAATCCCTGGAGTTCAGCCCAGCACGTATGTGGAAAGCACAAGGGAAAAAGTAGGTGATCCTGCGCTGGTACTAAGAGCCCGGAGCCTGCGGGTGCCCTTGGGTTTAGCTTGGTGTTATTCCACTGACTTCAGTGGCAGAAGCTGTCACTTGCACAGATGTACATAAGCACAGTCTGTGTTTCTTTCCTTATGTCTGCCGATGGGGTGATGCAATAAAGTGTGAATCCAGACGCCACTGCTCTTCTAATTAAATGTGTAGTCACTGTCAATAAACCATCCTTGTTCAGCCTACCATGGTTGCAATGAAAAGTGATGCTGGAGAGTATTTTATGCATGCTTCGTGATGAAACCAGGAGCAAAATGGAGGAGAATCCAGGCTGTCTGTAGTAATGAATGAAAACTAAGGAATAGCCAAATAGCAAATGTAGTTAAAGGAAGGGACCTAAAGTTCACACCAGAATGGGAGGGACAGAGACTGCCACATTAAAAAGATGATCATTCCCAGTTTCACTTATTTTGCTTTCTCACCCTTTTCTCTGTCAGTCTTGCTCTCCTCTCTGTTGAGAAGTAAATTTCCAAGCTCAAAAGCTAACATTATTTTAGGACATTTAAAGGGAAAAGAAGTTTTACTTTGCATGTGACTGGGAAACAGAGAAGTATACTCTTGCCATATAAAAGGTTGGAAGTTTTGTAATCCGCTAGCCAGCCTGGTGTTGGAGCTGAAGCAAGCTGATGCTACGCTAGAAGAAAGACTTTGCTGAGAATACCAGTGATTGGATCAAACTACTGTCTGCTGAAAATGTCTAGTTCAGTCCCCCTAGCTGTAGCTAGGATGTGGCACGTGACTGCAGCACATGCTGAGGATGCTTTGAACTGCCTTTTTTGCCCTTTTTTTTTTTTAAATGGAGCTGTAAAGCATGCAGTTCAGGCAGGCCAAGTATCACGTGTGAATATTGCTGACTGTACAGCACAGCAAAAGTCTGTGCTGAATGAAGTCGGGCCTCTGTGGTTCTTTGCAGATATATAGTAACAACCTTGAGCAGAGCATCTTTGCTTTCCACGGCAGTTCTTCTAGTTTAGCAAATGCATATTCCTCTCAAAGAGCAATCTATATACCCTGGCAGCTATTTTCAAGTAAAGCTGTATTTCTCTTATTAAAGCATAAAAGTTAGGTTGTGTACATTTTCAGAGAGCCTTGTTCAAGGCAGAATAGCTACTCCAAACGCAGCGCCATGGGATAATGACTTCCAGACTGTCCATAGCTGCATTCCTTCAAGCTTCTCCACCAGTGCAGTAATAAAGACTCTGTAAGCCACCTGGGCTGCATCTGTACTGCGTGGGAGGTAGAAGCTGCGGTGCACCCCACAGCCCTGCTCCCCTAGCTGCCCAGATGAGGTTTGCTGTTGAACTTCCCTCCTGCCGCACGCCTGAGTCTCCTTCCAGTGGAGCCAGAAAATGCAGCGTGGTGGTGTGTGTGCGCACACCAAACAGACAGACCACGACCTGTGAAGTAGCAAGGGCTGGATCGTGCAAGAGATGGTTTCTGTGAGCACAGCAAAAGTCAATTAGGAGAGGTCCTGCAAAGGACCAGAAGGGGTCCAGCCCAGGACGGCTTGCAGGTTTAAGACCCGAAGCTGGCAGAGGGATTTGCTAGTGCAGCTTTGCATTGCTTTGCTGGAAGCCTGTTGCAGAGATCTTTTTGAGCAGAGTGAAGTTAATGTGGAAAATATTGAGCAGATCTGACTTGCACCTTCATGAGAATGGAGCTTCTTTGCAACAACAGAAAAGTCAGGGCATGCAAGGGCTTTGCTATAGATTATTGAAAACATCTTGGGGAGTAATCAGTTAACTAAAAAAAAACCCAATATCTTAGCTGCATGACATTTAAAATCCCAAGTCTGTTTCTTCCACAAAACTAGTTTTTGTGGCTCCCCAGTGACTCCACAGAATTCATGGCTATGCTGGACTTGCAGAAGCCACTCCAATACTGACTCCAGCTTACGGGAGAGAAAAGGTAACAGATTTCATCAGCAAGTCTCGTACAGTGGGGAGAAGCAGACAAGCTCTGCGAACAAAAGCCCTTCTTTAGGTCTGCAACAGGAGCCTTGCACTTCAACGTACAGGGATTTTGGATACATACAGTTAACAGCAAATGGGATATCTTGTTTACTCTTTGGTCTTTTGCTCTAGATATATAGCCAAAACATGAAATAATGCCAGAAACACCATGTGGAAACATGTAGAATATACATTTAAGCGAGCTCTTTGAACTGACTCAGTAGTGCAGTGGTCTGGGCATCTTCAAATGATGGGTTTGAGGATTGCTGTTGCAAATCTGAAGCTAGCCACGTAATTCTGTGGGACACGTATGGACTCTTAAAAAAATTTATTTGAAGTGTATTTCTGCAGCAGAGAAAAAAGCCCTCTGTTGGGTGTAATTGGTCTCACTGAGTGCACCTTCCCTTTGAATGAGCCTCAGTGGTTAGCTTTGCATTTAGGCCATGGAGAGAAGTTTGGCAGGCAAAAAAGGTGAAGAACTGAAAAATATCATGAGAACTACAGGAAGAATGTAGGAGGGCAAGGGGGAAAGTGGCCTAAAGGAATGGAAAGAGGAAACAGCAAACAGTCTCCAGGAAGCAGGAGTATAATTCTTTTGAACTGTTTTGCTTTTCAAATGTAGAAGATCACCTGTGCAAGTAGATAGCTATGTCAGGAGCAGCAGTTTGGAGTGGCCTTGTTACCTTTGGGTATTGATTCCTTCAAGGAGGATACGCTGCTAAGGCTGTTGCTTTAGAATAAAAAAACAGCTTGGTGACACAGGGAGGAGGATTCTGCCTTCTGGATTCCCTGTATTTATTTATCTATAATGTCTGTGTGCATTTATATATATATGTATATCTATATATGTAAAATGATCATGACAACATGCTGAATGCCCTTACATGGGTTGCTTTGTTTCTGTCGGAACAGTGCTCTGATGGAAGGGGGAGTCTCTGGACTGGACTTCTGTATGAGACCATGGTGTGCGTTAACCACTCTTCAGTCAGAAGTCACATTTAACTTGTAGGTTGCTTATTCTGTGATTAAGCCTCTACCTAAAGCAGGGTGAATTGAAAGCTTGAGTAAATCCAGTATATTTCCAGTGTGCTGTTCAGTATCTGTAGCTGTAACTGGTAGCTCTTAGGTGTATGCTTTGTCATTTTCATTAATGTCTATCAGCTTCATCCCCAAACCCAGGGCCCTAGGTGACTTCAGCAGCTGGTTTAAACTAAGATGAGGGCACGCAGAATGTGCGAAGAAGCAATGCACAAGAACTGGGGTTGCAGCTGCCCTGGTCGAGTTTCTGCTGCCCACAGCAGACTCGTATAGAACCAGCTGAAAGTCCCCATTGAGGCCACATGCTGCTTCTAATTGAGGAGATGCATTGATCGAACGTGCTCTTGTTTGTACAAAGTTTTATCCTTCTGCAGGCGCAATACACTAGCCTCATGAAAATCAGTCTGTGTCACCTGGCCCTCACCCTGTTTCTTTTTCCCCCCACCTGGGCTGCCGTGGGGTCCGCACCCAGCCAAGCACAGTCATTTCTGCCCATTTCATCCCCTTCCCTGGGGATGCTTTGGGCCGCATCACAGCTGTGACCTGGAGAGGACCGTTCCCAAGAGATGCTAGGCTGGGGCTGGACTCAGGCTGAGATCTCCAGTTCGCCTCCAGCACCATGTGCCCCATTGCTGCCACCTGTTAGAGGAAACCCTTGGGGCTTCCCCAGTTTGCAGGAGGTGGAACAGGGCTGCACAGCCTCCCGGGTTGGTGTTGAGATCACTCAGCAGCCTCAGAGCTACTTAAAAAGGAGACTTCTTGTGTTCTGGTTTTTGTTCCCCACCCCCTAGTCCCCAAATATCTCTTCTTCTTTTCCCACTTTCAATGTTTCAGTGGCCAGAGTTCATCTAACCATGTGCACATGTGGTCAGCAAACAGTTTTATCTGAAGGGGGTAACTGTGGGGTTTGGCAGCTCTTAACAACTACAGGTGCTTTATGCTGGTCAAATGGAAGTGATGCAAAGTCTTGCCCTTTCTCTGGTAGTTCAGCTTTTGGGTGTTACACAATTCTTGCAGAAAAGGTGTGCTTCAAGGAAACCAGTAGAGGAGACTTGATTTCACACATCCCTTCTCCACTGGTGCACAGCATGTCCTCTGCAGCTGGGTGTCTGCCCACTGCTGGTGCGGGCTATTTTGTCAAAAAGTTGTGGGAGATCATTAGCAGACCTTCTCCTTCCTCTCACCTTGTTCATCTTCTACCCAGTTAGTTTTTTGGGGTAGGAAGGAGAAGTTTCCAATGCTGGTTGTCTCCTGTGAAGGAATAGAGGCATAGCCCAGCAACTTTAAATTCAAGTGAAACACTGGAAGGAAGGGATCTGGACTCCTTAGGGATGACATACGGTGTAAAGGATTACCATGCAAGTCACTGAACTGGCCTGTCACCTCCTGACCTGCCCCCAAAATCAGGTCATCCTAGGTTTCCTCTGCAGACACTTGCTCTATATTAAGGTGATAATTCCTTATCCCTCACTCGCTGCGGTTTTGTCTCAGGGACCTCATGGGAATCTCTCCTGTTACTACTCCCTGGGACCTGCTAAGGTCTGTGTGTCCTCAATCACAAAACTAACTCATTTCCCTTCTTGTTGTTGCTCAACTGTTGAGGTGAAATAGCAGCTAATAGTCATCAGACTCTTCCTCTTTCTTAATAGAAATAAATTCCCTCCCTAATGAAGGAGGCTTTGTTCTCTCCGTGTAATCCTGTATCTCCTCTACTTCTGGTGGAATCTTCCATCGGTGACAAACACGTTTTATTTCGGGGGGGCAGACAGTAGGCATGGTTTTTCACATTTGTTTTGCTTCTGTCTTGGTAAGCCTTGTTTGAAAGTCACTTGGAGTTCACTGGCCCAATATGTTTATTTTGGAGAGAATACATTCCCTATTAAGCAACACTGGTAATTGTATGTAATATGTATTTTTTAAGTGGATAAGTTTTATCCACAAGTCCCAGATGATGATATGTCTTGCAAAGAAGATGCTGGAGTGGGCCAAGATTGCCTCACAAAGTGAGAAAGTGTCATCGGAGGGTGAACAAAATGGAAATGTTTGCCTGGGGGAAAGAAACAACCATTTGACCTCGTGTCCACGCACCTCTTCTTACTGCAGCTTCGAGCCCTTGTCAAGTACTTGTTACAGACTTTCCTCTGAGACTTGAATGCATTTATTTTGCTCACCATTTGTGGTGGGGAGAGTGAGGAAAGGCAAGGTGATGTGACCTGAGTGCGGTGGGGCTGGCGGCCCACCTGCAACCTCTGGGTCCCCGTGTCCCAGCCGTGCTGCGGGGCGATGTCCTGAGCATCCCACCCCAGGTATTGCTGAGGTGCTGGCACACCTCTCGGGCCCTTCTGGGATGGCTGAATTTGGGATGCCCAAATGATGGTGTTGACTGAAATGCAGGAGTAGAGGAGCTGTGCCTGGACGTGGGGCATGGTGTTAAGTGCCCGCTCCATGGGGCTGTGCAGCCAGCGAAGGCAATGACTGCTGCTCCCACGTTAGGAAAGTGGTCTTTAAAATGGAGAGGGCTAGGCAGGGCTTCTCCTTCTGTTTTTCTTTTCTGTTTTTTTGTTGTTGGTGGTGGTGGTGGTGGGTTTTTTTTAATATAGAAATATGAAGTTTTGAGTGTTGCATCTGCCTGGAGTCTCTCCAAGCCATCATTTCTTGGGATTTACCATTTTTATTCTGGGAATGATTGTTGCTGTTTCAATCCCGCTTCTTGTCCCTCCCAACCTCCTTGGTTTTTCGGGCTCTGTTGCAGCCCTACCCACTGCCTTCTCTTTATCCCTTTCAGACAAACTGCAGCACAGCTTGCCTTGGCTAAGAAAAATCAGGCTAGACAGGATTGGGCAAGGCTCCTGACTTGTCACAAAAAGGGTGGTGAGGAGGAAATGTGGCCGCAGCCGAGTCTTATTTTGGAGACAGCCCACTCGTGCCCTGCCCTTTGCCCCGGGCCTGCCACAGGCTCCAGCTGTGCCGGGGAGACCGGCAGTGCCGAGGGGCTGGCCCTCATGGAGGAAGGAAGAGCCTGGAAATCCCCAGTCCAAAAGCAAACACATAATTTTGTTTCAACCTGGGAAACGCAAGCTATGTGGTTTTTTTTCTTTTCCTTCTCTATTTTTTATTTAGAGCAGAAGAGAATCTCCAGATCCAAGTAAAAAAACCCAAACATTTGCATTCCTTTCATTTTCACACATATGTCATGATTTGGATATTCCTGCCGTTCTAAAATAGCGGGTTTGAATGTGCACAAGCTGAGGAAAGCCAGTAACAACTGGGACGGTTCAGCGGGAGAGCTGGGTTTCCCGGAGCTTTGCCCTCCTCCGGGCTTTGCTTTTCCTTCGCCCTCGTCGCTGTGAAGGGGCCGATGCCTCTGAAGGTCGACGGTCTTGTGCAACAGCTGCAAATCCGCTCGTAAATCCGTCCTCGGGACAGCGAACTCCGGGATGGAGCGGAGGGGAGCATGTGGCTTGTTTTTGTTTTGCTTCCCCCAAGCGTTTCGTGGGCTGCGGGCTGCTGGCCGAGGCGCCGAGCCCCGGCAGCCTTGTGAGTCAGGGTGCTGGTGATGCTCCAGGGCAGGAGGAGGGCTGCCCACAGCCCAGCCTGGCCGGGGAACCACGCTCCTACGTAGGCGCTGAGCTCGGGGCTGGGGATGTTCCTCCTCCAGCCGGGAAGATCCCCGTCACCGCTGACAGCGGTTAGGCGCGAGGCATACGTATTTACAGAGGTCTTTGGGAATACAGCTGAAAAACAAACTGCCTTCCCTTTTTTTTTTCTTGGGTTTTTTTTTTTCCTTTCCTCCTGCAACACTTAGAAGTCCCCTGGTGCTTCGCCCTCCCTCGTAACACTCCCACAGCTCCTCTGCCAGCATCTCCCTTAAAACCACAGCCGAGCAATTACCCGCCGCTGCTCCCAGGGCGCTGGTTCCCAGAGGATGGTCCCGGCGAGGGGTCCCGGGGAGACCTCCCCGCTTGCCTGCCGGTTTAGTGAGGATGCTATGCTGGGGAAATCCCACGTGGCTCCTCTACAGGGGTAAACCAGCCAGGCGTGCCGTCAGCTGAAAGGCGCTATACGCTCTGTGTGTGTGTGTGTATATATATATGTATGTGAGTGTATAGAAAAGATACTATTTAGAGGCATAAGCCCTTGTTAACGGCAATGAGATTTGTGTGGCTTACAGCCCCTAGGAAGCTATTTGATAGCTTACTCCTAATTTGCAAATCTTTGAAGCCAATCACTGTACCTGGTGATTAAGGGGGGCTTTTTTGCAATAATCTGGTGCAGAGAAAACAGAGGCCTCTCGATGGTTTGCATGAAAAGGCTGCTGAGCGAGTCCTGTGATTCACCGGCCAAAAATAATGTGCTCTGTTTAAACAATGTTAGCTCTGTGATACAAACTGACAAAAGCTAGCGAAATTTAAAGGGACCCTGTCAAAGTGGGTCTAAAAATAACTCCAGCCAGCTGTGTTTTGGTGAGTGGGTGCATGTGTTCATGTGGTATGCTCCCTCTGCTCTGCCAGTTTTGTCCTGGGTTGGTTTTTTTTTTTCTGAAACAGGCTAGCACAACATTTGAGCTTTGCTATCTGGTCACTCGGCGTATGAAATGACCCTGTCCTGGGAGAAAGGGTCCGGCTTTGGTGTGGGAGAGAGCCCCCCCCCCGTCCTCATCCCTGGCCACAGGGTAGACCACAGCCCGTGTCCCTGCAGGAAGCCTCAAGATGAAGCAGACACCCCCCCTTTCTCCTCCCACCTCCCTGGGTTTTGGAGGCATCTCTCTTCCCTACAAGTGCCTGTGAAACGGGCTCCTCGTCATAAGAAAGCTCCTGTTTGTAGGACAAGGCTCGCTTTGAAACTGGGATTCCCCCTCAGAGCTGCCAAAAATAACCTGCAGCATAAACCAGCACAGCTCTGCCAGCTTGCACCTTGTCTGACCTTGCCTTGCTCTTCTTGGGAAACAAATCTAGGCTTTCTGTATCTGTAAATGGAATCGCTCCCCTCACCCTGTCCTCCTCCTGGGCACACGAAAAGATCATGTAAAGTGTATGTGTGATGCAGCTGCTCTGTAGAGCAGAAGCAGGCTTCGGTTAGCTTCCTCATCTGAAGCCAAAATGGGCGATGGAGAGTTGGGTATTTCTCAGTGCCATTTACCCGTGTGCTGAATTTCCCCAAGTCTTTTTTTTTTTTTTTTTTTTTCCTGTCAGAAATGGCAATAAATAGCTGCTGGGGAATTCCCTCCTGCAGAAACCTTGGTAAAACACCTTTGCCCTATCCCCAGAAGCAGCTGCCCTGTTTGCCCTTTTGTCTCCCACATACCCACCAACTTTCCTGCTACCCTTTCTGCCTTCTTGAGGTTTCTATTGTAGAAGTCCCTGCCCCGAGGTCACTCTGTTGCTGGCAGTAGGAGGTTGAGCATCTCCTTCCCCCTTGGGCAGAAGCTGCAAAACCCAAAAGATCCTTAGACCTTCCCTGTCAGGCAAAGGAAAGAGCTCAAACGCGTGTGGCATCTGAACAACTTGCCCCTTGCTGTGGCACCAGGGGCTGGGTACAGGATAGACGTGCTCTTTCACCATCACTTCTGATTTTTTTTCCAGGTGTGATTTCATGCTGATTCAAAATAACATCCCCAAATTGCACTATTCTTGACCGAAATAATTACAATAATAAAAATGACCCCAAATCCTCCTCCCAGCATGCTTCAGAGTAACTGAAGCATTTCCATCCCACTCTTTTTCCTGAGGGTATAGGTAGGGATTGTACCTATTGACCAATTGTACCCAACTGACTGAAAACTGAAGCAAAGGTGGTTTTGAAATGAAGTTAAGCAACTTAATTTTAGCACACTGAAACTGTAAATACTACTATCTGATTCCTTTTTGGTATTGACAACATCTACTTTTTGATGTTATTTCCAAAACAAAATGTCAGTGAAACTTGATGTCTTGGCATGACTTTATGCTTCTGTGATTTTGCTGGAAGGCTGTTTTCCAAGGGAATTTGTGCTCTTCCCATGGTGGTTTTCCTTTACTGGAGACTTCAGTCATCTCCCACGTGTAGGTGATTTGTGTATTTTGCTGTAACAATATAATACAGTTGAATACAAATGAGGCTAGTAATAGGATATTTATACTGATGTTTACATTCTGGTAGTTGAATTTTTTGTTCTAGAGCATTCTTCCTTGGCTCTGGGCTTATAAGTGTAGTAAAGGACAGCAGTGTCCAAGGATGAAGAGAACATCTGCCACCGGAGGAAAAGTGGCAGATATTCAGACAGCCTCTGATATTCTTCCAGGTGTACACTGAGGGGGGGAAGTAAGAAAGCCTTCATTTTGATCTCATTACTGGTGCTGAAGTGACAATGGACTTCAAAAGGACTTTTCATCTTAAGAAGGAGAAAGGAAACTTTCAAGGTGTTCCTCTGAAAATAGCTAAGTGGAAGACACCCAGTCTATGGTCTTTCACATCCATTGATCTGATCCTAGGCAAGAAAGACAGAGCAGGAGGAAGAAAGTAATTCTAAAGCACTTTTGACTTGGTGTCAGCAAATTGTCCACTGTTCATCAGCATGAATTCATTATTTGTCTGAAAAATCAGGGGTCAGAGCAAGTGTTGCAGAAAACTTTTGTAAAAGTAAATTCTAAATTTCTACAGGAATCTCCTGCAATACATCTACCTTTTCTGTTTACTTTCTGCAAGTGGATTTACTGGTGAGAGTGCTGTGGAATTAAAAAAAAAAAAGGGGGGGGGGGGGGACCAAAAAAATTTTGAGGGACCCCAAAAAAGCAGATTCTGAGTTCATCATAAACATAAGTGGGGGTTTTTTTCCCCCAAAAAAATTGAGTTAATCATTCAACTACAGCAAGACACTGGCTGATTTGTGTGTTCAATCAAGACTAATCACCACAGCTTGAATTTTGAATATTAAATGCTTGTGGAGTCTGCTCACAAGTTATCTGCATAACTTTTGTCATGTAGATTAAGTTATTTGATGAATTATGTCAGACAACACACACATCTAAAAGTTGGGATATGCTGGTGGACAATCTGCAAGCAGAGGAAGAGAGGGGTGTGAAGGAATACACAATATAATTTCCTATGAATAGCTTATTCACTTCTGAGTTTGATTCCAAGATTTACAATTTTTAATTTTTCGGAGTATCTGTTGATATATGACTGAGTTCTTACTGGGTAACATTTATGGGGGAGACATCTGCCTTTGAAGCTAAGGCATCAGAAGCTGGTATCTGCTGCTATGTTGCAAAGGTTTTTCTGAGGATCTGCGTAGCTACAGCCTATTTGGTCTGCTTGTGTCTTGCATCTCCTCGCATTCCTGCAGACTCCAGCCTGGTGAGGTAGGCAGGGCTAGCGAAAATGTCATTGGCATCTCGGACCTACAGGAACAAAACAAACAGCGTTAACTGTGTAACGCTGTTGGTTAATCAAGTGGAACTAGGAATTAGAAACCGGCTTGCTGAATCAGAGAGAAGCAATGGCCTGATTAGAGAAATCAGAGTGAGTCTAAGAGCCAGTAAAATGCAGGACTTCATCAGCATGTGAAACCAAGTCAATTAAGTAGTGAATGATGGAGCAAGTGTGAATATGAAAGCACTATGTAAGTCCTCAGGACAAAGATGCAAACAGTACGGTGCTGCACCCAGGGCATAGGCGGGTCAGGTTAAAAGGTGCATTTTTTTTTTAAAGTGTGGCTGAGGTGCTCTCACTGCCTTGTGCAAATGGGGCAAGCTGTGTTTTAATGGAGTCTGGCTGACTGGTGCCCTTCCCTGGGATGTCCTGGCCTTTCCTTGGAGCGAAGCCTTTTAGCACCCCTGAGATTTGCTTGTCGATAGTGTTTGTTCCCAGTAGAAGCAGGCAAATTCTGCACCTGCCCCTTACTGGGATTCCCTTGTTTACCGTGCGTGCATGGCTGTCGTCGTCTTTGCTTGTGCTCCTTGGCTGGGTGGCATCAAGTAGGAGGGATATTTTGTATGTGATACCAACGTATCGCAGCCCAAGCCCATCTAGGGGATAAGCTAATTTGAAACATGTGGATTCAGACTTTCTAATGCATTTTATAGGGATAAGCACAAGAGTAATGATGTGTTTTGGACTTGGATTGCTTACATGATAGACTGCACAGTTAATTGAGAATTTTGTATTTCGGCACAATTTGTGTTTGTGGAAAAAGCCTGAAAACAACCTGACATAACAATCAAATGTATATGGTGGGAATGATAACATATACGATATCTTTGCCAGAACATTAATTTGAAGTAGTTTTGCCAAATTAAATTTCACCCTAGATTTCTGTTAAGGACAGATCCTAAAAATGCTAGAAATCTCTTTGCAGGGGGACCCCGGGTCTTCCCATTACCATCAGCTTCCTGTGAACTCCAGAACAATGAGAGTCTTCTGACATTGTCATCATCTGCATCCATAGGAATGTGTTTGTGATTTGCCACAAATTAGGCAATGATAGGCAAAGAAATGCAGAAAATGTCTCTCTCTAAAAAAAAAAAATTAAAAAAAATTCCAATGTCAACAGCTGGTTTTCATACAGGCCTTTGCCCCTCCCTGCTTCAGCCTTTGCAATTGAATCTACCAGTGAAACTTAACTGTAAATAAAATGAAATCAACTTGATTATCCAACCTGAGATTTTAAAAAAAAAAAAAAGTATAAGATGACACAAGCCAAATGGATCATGCTTTTCTTTTTGCCTTTTTTTAAATTTTATTTTATTAATAGGACTTTCAATTACCAACCTGAACAAGTTGGTTTATTATTAGCCCATTTATTTGTGCTGTTAAAGTCACACCATCTTTCTAATGAAGAATTAAGTATGGTAACAATTGGGATGAACAAACCTATAATACAAGACAAAATTGTTTAAAAAGTGGAGGCACTGCAGTACCCTAGTACTAGATCTACCTGCTAGAGGTAAGAGCAGGAGGCTTCAGTCCTGCAAGAGAAATTTGCAATTTCAGTCTCCTGCTGCCCCAGCTACCTTCTTGAATAAGACTTGCTCACACCGCAGGGCAGCTCGTCATAGCATGCTTTTACAGAAAGTCTCACACAGCAAATTGGAGGCTTCATTCTCAGCCTGTTGAAGCCCAGAGAGACGGCTCCTAATTATTTCAACTGGTGCTGGGGCAGGGATATTATTGCACCTAACAGGAAAATGAGAAAGTTCTGGGGAATCTGTGCTAGATTCTAAAAAATACATTGTTGTGCATAAGATGGTTTCCTACATAAGGGACAATTGTCTGCAAAGCTTGTTACCATCACAAGTCAGCAAAGTCCAAAAGTTAGCAAGCTTCAATTTAAAAAAACAAAACAAAACAAAAAAACCCCACCACACAAACAAAACCAAATAACAAATACCACCCCACCACCCAAAAACCAAGCCACAGGGTAGTTGCCCTGATAACAAGAATAAGCAGAACTGTACTAGTGTATGTTGGCAAAAATCAGAAATGCATAATGCATGTGTCAGTGGCTGAAGGAATCCCCAGATATTGAAGGCTGGTGAGAGATCTGGTCAGATAACTCCATGTTTAACTGCTGCTTAATTCGTACATCAGAGTTGTATTTCCCCAGGGAAGAGCAGCAAGCTAGCTGAACTGAAACTTGCTTAGTTGCCCCTTTGTCCACAAAAGCACCCATCTGACCCATGCCAAATTTCTGGGTTTGTCACCCCTACTGCCCCTCGCGATGGGGTAAGGTGATTTAGAAAGTTGGCTCTGCAGTTCTTGGGCGTCTTGGAAAAAGGATCCCTCTGTCTCGGTAATCCCCTTTGAAGGCCATTGCCACAGGCAACGTGTGGGCGTGTAAAGCAGCAAAAAGGTGAAGGGCAGAGGAAAGAGAAAGTGGGATTATTTTCTTTTCTTACATAAGCAGTGAAAGGATTGATTGGTGTCATGGGAGAAATTAATGCCCGCCCTGACCATGCAGTATCTGCAGGCTTGCTTGATCTTCCCTTACACTGGGACCTATCCGTCATCTATGGGATTTATTTCTTGTGGAAGGATGGTTTGGGTAAAATAAGGCACTTCATGCATTTACATGAGGAAAATAAATGCTCTTACATGCATAATTGCTGTCTTTAGAGATACTCAAAAGTCTTCCAGACATGATCCTGGGCAACCACCTCTGGGTGACCCTGCTTGAGCAGGGGGGGTTGACCAGATATTCCACAGGTCCCTTCCCACCTCAACCACGCTGATGTGGGCCACCTCCAGCGTTTTCACTGACAGCTTGCAAGGAGTCCATGTCTTTGTTAGGAAACGGTGGGTGCCAGTTTCCAATAGCTTAATATTGGCAAGAGAGAAAATAATAAGAGAAGAATGGCAGAGCCTTTTCAACTCCTCAGGGTAATGAAAAGTGAACTCCCTTTGTTCTAGACCATGCTGTAGTAATTGTGTGTGTGCTTTCTCTATTGATAAATGTCTCCCTAACTCTGGCTGTGACTTCTCATAACAGGAATATCGGAGAAAAAGATTAAATACATGTCTAGCAGTACAACTAAACTAACAAAAGCCCCCACCCTCAGTGCAGCCTTTTCCAACCCAAAGCTTGGAACACAAAAGGGGAAAACATGCCAGAATCCACTTCGTGCCTTTAAAAGCTGTCCTTTCTCTACAATTTCACCCACTCTGGAGCAACTACAGGAAGAACAGGATTTTTACTTTTTTTTTTTTTTTTTAAAAAGCTTTTTCAACATCAGGTACTGTCTTTCTAGGGTTTCTTTGACCCTTGCAATGCACACAGTGTTCATTAAGTTAAAGATGTGATGTCGGCCCACTTGCATCTGGTGAGAGCAATGGCTGAGGTAGGTAATTATTAATTAATTAATGGGTACCTGCTGGTATCAGCTTCTTCTGCGTTTGCTGCTGAACAAATTGCTGAAGGCCCAGGAGACATTAAAGTAAGCTTTGCCAAAGACAGTGCCGGGCAGGCACTTTATTTTGGAGAGAAGTGACATATAAGCTGCGAACTAATTGGAGAAAATATCTGAAGTGTGGATGAAAAGCTGAAACCCCACTAAAAGCAGAGTGTTCTTGGTTCTCACAGTTCTGCAAAGAGGCATTTTTGTGGAAGTCTAGAACTGCAACATCCCAAATTCTTCTGTAACCCTATACGTGGCCCACTTCCTCCTCAAAAAAAACCAACCAAAAAAAATTTAAAAGCAGTTTTTAATCTGTCACTTAAGGATAGCAGAGAGTTTGGTGGCATCTTTGCTTTCTTGCTGGGGAAGTATGAGATGTGGCAACAGGGAACAATGTTGTGGAGTTACTAATGGAAAGGGAGGTACTGTAATTTGGCATCTTCCATGGCACACGAGCAGTCATTTTGGAGATGCTTTTTCCACAGGGATGGATGTCAGCATTGCTAGCAGTTTTGCCTTCTCTGGTTATAATCAGCACTGTGAAGAAGACCCAAAACTGTATTCACAAATGACTATATATATAAGCATGCATACAATAGATGTGCAGGTTTGAAAATGAAATTCAAAGACCAAATCGTCTTTGTGATTGTTCTTGTTACAAAACAATTTTATGATGATTTCAGTATTTTACTGAAAGGATGATGTGTTGTTTCCCAAACTGAAAAAAAAAAAAAAAAAGCTGCTCTGTTGCTGTTACATTTCCCTGGAAATAAAATGGAGAGTTTTCCACCTGGCAGATCAATAGTTTTTAAGATCTTCCTTTTTCTTGCATTTCCCAAATGAATGCCTGTTATTTGGAAGCATAACAGAAATAAGACGGAAAACGACTGCAAGAAGATTTGAAGTGAAGTCTTTCATTTAAGCAACTGTAACACATGAAGAAGCAATGAAATCTGATTTTTTTTTTTTTTTTTTTTTTCTTTTCAGTGAACAATGCTGTTGTTACTGCACAACACTCTTGATTTGTGGATGTTGGGCTGAGCGGGCCCTTTTCTAATGGCAGGCAAATAGCTGGAGTCAGTGTCTTGAGAAGCATGCTCGACAGTGGCATTTCCAAAATACTTAACATAGATGTGCCTGGCACTGAATTCTTTGGGTCGGTTTTGGCAATGTTTTTACATGGACACCTGGTGCATGTGAGGAGATCCCAGTAAAGTTTAGCATTGCCAAAGAAGTAGGATTTGCCCGTGGCTGCAGAGAAGTCTCCAAGGAAGTCTGAGTTCTGCTCAGAGGGAGGAAGAGAATCTGGCTGAGTTGTTCAAGCAATAATGCAAGGGCATTTATCATTTTAAAACTTCAAAATCTGCCAGTGAACTTGATCCTTTGGGGGGAGCAGAGCTACCTACGTGTTTGTTCTTTTCCTTCTTTCTACTAATCTATGGCATTGCACCTCTAACCCGAAACACCCATTTGCCTCCTGCAGCCTCCCTGTTCATGTGCAACCCTGCTTTCCTGGTGATGCTTGGAAATGCGCTGGCGTTGGCAGAATAGCCTCGTGCAAAAGTGCATCTGCCAGTGACACTGAGCAGGGGTGCTAGAGTGGCAGGGTGTTTTCAGCGAGTTAAAGCCATGTGTGTTTGAACAGTAGCTGTTAGGCATCACCTAATGGGGCTACACCGAAGTGGAAACATACATAAAAGTGTGGTCAAGCCCGATGCTCCTGCCCTACCAGGTCTTAGAGCGGCTGTAGCAGGGTGGTTGGTTCGCTGAGCAGGGAGGTGGGAGGGAGGTTGTTGGGTGCTCTGAAAGTAGGTTTTGGAGTGAGGGGGTGACTCTGCCTGGCCTCGCCTGATGGCTGAGGCGGTGCTGGCAGAGCACTCGCGGTCCCAGTAGCCGCGTGCACATGGGGTCACCCTGCCCCACCACCCGCTGGGCCTTTGGTAGGGGAGTGTTTGTGCGAAAAAGGGATCTGGTCCCCAAAACGTACAAAGTGGTGCAAGGGCAGCACCTCAGCACTGCCTGTTTCCTGGGGCAAGCGGTTCATTTCCATATGGAAGCGGGCACCGGTGTCTAAGACGGGGCTGCAAAAAGCTGCCAGCTGCCTGGAAGCCCCTGAGACAGTCAGGAAGGCTGGGTCTGTCCCTGACTCCACGGGATAGAGACTGGCCATTATATTATTCTCTTGCAGCCTCTCTTTTTGGGAGAAGGGAGTCACTACCCCATAGTGCCAGGGGCTGCCTTACCATTCATGGCGTGAGCACTGGGAGAGGACCCGAGGAGAAGACCTGGACAAATGACCAAACACCAGCTGTAGCAGGCAAACGCAGCCCTCCCTGGCCAAATCCGGCAGAGCCATTGCAGAAAGGTCAGGGTCCTGGAGGACATCCTTGGTGCAGGAGCGAAAGGAGTCGCTCCCTAGGAAGCACAGCTCCACAGCTGGCTGCCTGGACACAGTTTGCTTAGGGAAGCATGTGCTGCTCGGGAATGCCAGGGGTATTTTTACATCACCTTCCCCCAGCACCTGCTCTGTGTCGACCCCACTATCAAGAGGGGGAAGGAAAACAAAAGAGCCAAGGGCTGGAGTGGGGAGTGTGCCAGGAAGCTCTAGAAGTCTGGGAAGGATGAGGAGGAGCTTGGGTGAGCACCACGGATCAGAGATGGGTTGTGGCAGCATCCTCTGGCGGGTAGGGACCTCTCACAGGGCCAGGTAAGACTGGTCCGGGGGCCAAGCAGGACTGCTTTGTGCAGACCCTACTGACCCTTCACGTTTCTTCCATAACCTCTTCCCCTTAACCTTCCCTCAAGGCACAGTGGTATCTGCTCGACCCTGCTGCAGAGGAGGGCTCAGATCATCCACCAGTGAACCCATCCTCAGCTTATGGCCACAGTCAGCTAGTATATATTTGGTTCTTGCACCCCACTCTGATTTGATTTGATTTGATTTTAAAGCCTGTGAGGAGCAACAAGTTTTGCCTGTCTCTGGTGGGTATGCTCCTAAAACCACAAAGGAGGGTGAGGAGACTGTTGGCAGCGGGGGGGAAGCAATGGGTCTGGGTTTCTTAAACATCTGGTGGGTGGTTTTGAGGACTCAAAAGGGAGCTGATTTAAGGAGCGATGGTTTTCAGCAGTCTCTAGGCCACTTTGGCTATATGGAGCTCATCAGGCAAGACTCGAAGCACTCCAAATTATTAAAGTTTGTATTTCCAATCTTGGCTATGCTTTATACTAGACATCACCCTGAATGTTGCCTTTTATTCAGGACAAGTTGTCTTTTCAGCAGTGTTTAAATGTATTCTTAATGTGAATTATGTTTTATGGTACAGCATATGAAAAAGAAAGAGAGGCTTTAAGAAAGCTTTTTACTGGCAGTAAATTAGGTCCAAGTTTCTGTGATAAGCTGTAATAGCTCTTCAGAGCAGATGTATTTTATCAATTTAAGAACACAGACCGAGAAAACATGTACTGCATTCAGGCTTTTAAAAATGTATTTTCATGTTAGTGTGTACACAGTCAACAATAAATCTACAGAAGCTATGATTGTCTTTCAGTTAAACATGATGCAGCTTGCACTGTGTCTGTTATTTACATATAGGATGACAGAGGCACTTTTCAAGCCACATGTTGCTGCTTAATGCAAAGCTGGGTACTGGTGGAAATGATGGGCTATTGGCCCAGGTTCGGTCAAGGGAAAAGGCATCCTCCAAGGCAGATAACCCACCCACGTGCAGTTTTATAGACCCATAGTACACAGGAGAAACTTCTCACAGTTATCTGCAATCCAGCTTCCTGGCACGGGAGCCTTCTCAGCTGCTGCGGTTGCTGCTACACATGGTGTGAGACATGTCACTGACACCACCTTCCTCCTCCTCCTCTTCCTCCTCCTCCCAAATGTCTGTGCTCCCAGTCCCCAGAGAGGGAGCCTGGCAGTAACTGCCAGCTTGGGCTGTGCTGGACCCGCAGCCGTGTCCCTCGTGCCAGCAACGCGCGTGCATCTCGCCTCGCTCAGAGGGACGGCTCCGAGCAGTGATGAGGCTGTAGGCGATGGGGAGATGCCAGCTAGGCTGTCCAGCCCTGTAGCGCTGCTCCTCTGAAAAGTCAACGTAGTCCCAGTCTCCCAGGTGCTTCTGTGGCAGCTCACGTCTGAGGTTCTTCGGAAGAAGCAGGTCCACCTTCTCTGGGTGTGATATGGTGGGTATGGAACCTGGCCCTCTCCCTTGCCTTGTCATTGTCTCTTTCACAAGAGTGTCAGTCTGTAAGCAAGGTGGTTTTGCTCACCCCAGCTGAATAGGTTGATGAACATGGCCAACCAACGTTTTTCTTGCTTTTAATTTTTTTTTTCTTGAGGAGTACTTTGAAGAGAAGGCTGCTTAGTTTTGCACAGATTTGTATCTGTTTTTCAACCCAGCTGTGAAAATAGTCAACAGAGTTTGCACGACTTATTTTCATCAGAAAAGCAGGCAAACGAGGAAAGGTTTTGCAAAACAAAGACTTGATTTTCACACCTCTGGAGAACGCAGGGCACCCATAAATTGGGGCAGAGGCCTCGAATCCCTAGGACCTTGCCAATACAGGCTGTGTGACTTCTGTGAACGAAACGTTTTCCAGTCCTACTGGCAAACTAGTTTGCTAGAATTAGAGAATTAAGAGAACAGAAAAGCTACTTGAATTTTATTGTTTTCTAGCATGGTTTTCTTAAGGAAGCAAGTCTTATGCAATCATGTTGGCTGCCTGGCCTGGACCTCTCAATGTTTGAATCCTTTGGTCATTTTCAAGCATGCTTTTCAGAAGGGAAAAAGTCTGAGGCATTATTAAATTCCATCAGTCATGAAAATTAGAGCCCCCATAAAATAAAAAGACAAGATGTGTGCCCCAGTTCAGGCAACGTCTGCAACATGATCGCATATGGTGTTAACTGCTGGAACACCCACATGAGAGACAGGCTTTATGAATGTCCCAACCACAGGAAAAGCTTCCCCGGGAGCTTGAAATCAACCACAAGACACAGATCTGCAAGGAGCCAGATTATGTTAAATTGGGGTGTGTGAGGGAGTAGCTTTCAAATGTCTACATTTCCCCTTGCCAGCGTCATCCCTGTATTGTTTGATTTGCTCTGCATCCCTGAGAAACTTGCTCAGATCTCAAACATCTAAGAGAGTTTCCCCCAAGTGAGGTAATAGATGCCAATAGATGTGCACATTCAGAGCATGCAAGGAATTTTTCGGAGACCCCACTGAGCTGAGGTCAAGCAGAGAGAGCAGATATTTTCTCTCTTTCTTCATTGCCTCATTCAGTCTTCTCCCATCCACAGACCTGACTTATGAGGTTTCCAGGCCAGCTCCACTGATGTGACATTACGCTGGCTGCGTAGTTTCCTCCCTTCATCACAGTTGTTTCTGTTTCACTCTGTGGTTGGACCGAGACGGGTTGCCCAGGGTTTGGGCTTTCTACTTCAGTTCCTTCTTTCAGTCTGGAGGAAATTTGCAACTTCTTATGGCATGACATGATGTGGGTCGTGACTATCTTCGTTAAAACCCTTTTCTAGTCCTATTCTGCCTTAAGCTTCATGAGAGCAACCAAACCAGATTTGTTCATGCTTAATTATTTGCACAGAGTGGAACAGCTCCAACTGGAAATGCTGAACTTTAAGGCGGAATAGCTGGCAGAATAGCCTGCAGCCCTGCGGTTCAGGCATCGCTGGGGAAGGCCCACATTAAAATCCCCTGCCTGCCTGATTCGGAGTGGGAACTTGAAGCGGGTCTGCCTGGTGGTGTGCCCCTTTCTGCCAGGGTGAGGGCTGCTGCCCTCTGTGTTGAGGATGTTAAGCTTTAGACTAGGCTTGGGTCAAGACCAGAAAAGCAGGTAAATGCCCATATAAAGCACAGGAGGAAGAGTCCATGCCAAAGAAAGCTGCAGAAAACATAGCTTCATTTTACCTCGCCCCTACCCCATCCGTGTCTGATCAGGCTGCTCTTTGGCTGCTGGGCTGAGTCATCCTGGACATGTTTCCTCGCTGAGCTGGGCTTCTCTTTTTCTGTCTCTGTTTAGGCTCTGGTGTTCCTCAGGATGAGCGTTACCTCTTATTATGGGTTTCTGTAGGGCCTGCCACCACAGGCACTGTTGCGAGGCCTCTTAACTTTATTCTAAAATGCAGAATAACAGCCCCCATAGAGTCTGTTAGTCGCCTGTAGAGGCCTGGTGGGTGTCTGAATAGGCTTGGGAGGAGGTATTGTAGGAGATGCAGAAAAAACTGCTTGCTCCTTCCTGGGCTCAATAGCCTTCTGGGTGGCCGGGAGCTTTTCTGGCAGGGAAATGTGATGTTTGCCTTTCTCTCTTTACTGGATTTGGCCCCAAGGGGCATGAGCTGGAGGCTGTGGTTTCTACAGTTGGTGACTAGTTTCCTAAATCACTGTCCCTGGCAGACAGGTATATCTACATATTCTGAAATGTGGTGATGAGGTTCTCCTCCATCAAGGTGCTCTCAAGCAGTAAAGATTTGCAAAATCCCATTTTTCATTTGACATTAAGTTTGGAGCAGGAGTTTCATTTTGCCTTAGATGCAATCCCTGTTTAAAACAAAATCTCCCCATACAAAACAAAATCCTGACTTTGGGTTCCAGAAGGAAAAAAAAAAAGAAACAAACCAAAAAAAGAATAGTCACATAGTCATAGTTGTACAACACCATTAACTCTATTTTCTGCAACAGCTGAAACTTTCCGAAAGACAGCAGTTGCAGAGCTCAGCCAGATAAACCACCTCGTTCTCAAGCATTAGATATCTTCTAGACATGTTAGAAAGAAAGTAGAGTTTAGCGATATAACTTTGTGATCTGAGAGGAAGAGAATTAGAAGACTTTCATAGAAGGGCTAAACTTCATACGTCGTAATGCACCCACCCCACCAGAGAAGGATGTTTGCTTATTAAATGCCTCCAGCATGGAGGGTGTTACTGTTGCAACTAAAAGGTTGAGGCTTGCGTCAGAGTTTGCATATAAAACCCTAGACTAGAGCAAGTGAAATGGTAAATTCAAAATGGCCAAACAAAATTCTTGGCAAAGCCACAGGATATTATTTTGTTTGGGAAAATTCAAGGACATGTGACCTCAGGGTAAAGGGAGCCAGAATTCCTCTTAGAGAAAGGGGCAGACCTCTAAAAGCTCCCATCACAAATACAGACAGTAGACGACTGAGCATCAAACAGCAGAAATAGTTTGCTGGACATGTTTCTATTCATAAGCTCTCCCATGATAATTTATTTTTTTTAATTGAAAATCCCCTGAAAAACCTGGATTACTTTCTGCTGCTCAGCCTAAAACCGCTCTGCAAGCCTACGTACGACACGTTTGACTTTGCGAAATCGCAGCTTCGCACACACAAGGTCTCTCTCCCACCATTGCTCTGCAAACAGAGGATGGAGGAGCGCCGGCCGCTGCTGAGTCACCACCCTTGCACAAACAGGTTCTCTGTTCTCACGGGTGGGAAAATACTCGTCCCAGTGGTGTTTGGACTTTTTGTAGCTCCAAGGACGCTTGTGGTGTTATAAATAGCAGCGGTGGGGCTATTAAAGAGCATAGGGCTGTGACTAATGCTCTGTTTGAATAGCGCGCTCTCTGCGGCAGATCTATGTTTTTATTTCCAGCGTATGTCCAGCATTTATAATCTTCCCTTCCTGGAGTTCATGAGGAATTTGGAAGGGAGAAGCTTTGCTTTCTCTTTTTGTGAGCTGGAAAGATCCTGGTGCGTTGGGTTTGTTACAGATCTCTGCCCAAATGCGGGCCACAGTATAAAGCGGTGTACTTCGTCCTCCTCCTTTTCTCTTGGTTGCTTTAAAATGTGCGTTTCGCCAGACTAGCCTGAACGCTAATTCTCTGCCAACTGTCTCTGAATCTCACCCTCCTACATGTCATCTCTGACAGCATATAGAGGAGTCTCCCCGCTCCTGAGGGCTGGGAAGAAGGGAAGCTGAAGGGAAGCATGTCTGCCAGAGGCTGTAGAATGGCTAAAGTTAAAGCAGGCGGTGCCTGCTTTTTTTTTTTTTTCCCCCCCAAAAAAAACCCCCACAAAATGCAATGCAGAGGAGCTGATGCAGATTAGACCTCAGCATTAGGTAAAATATTCAGCAAGAATACCTCCTACTGGGTTAGCTTAAAAAAAAAAAAAGGAACAAAAACTAAGCGCAAAGGAAGAGTGCAAATTTCTAGATATGGGTATGTGGATTTGAAAGGCCTCTTTCTTAAAGTGAGGAGGAGTCTAGGGTGATATGTATGAACTAAAATATAATGTGGAATATTACTCGGAAAGATCTGCAGATGTTAAAGTTTTGGGGTTTTTTGTAAAAGTTTACTTATTTTTATGTAAATAAGTGTTGCTGAGAAGCCCTACTGGCACAGACCTCATCTAGGGAGAAACAGTCTAACGATTCCCCAAGATCTAATGGCTTTTAATGAAGATCTCGAACCTCAGTAATAGGAGTGGAAATATCCACCAGAAAACGTATTCTTAATCCTCTCAAACTAATGTAGAAATCCTTGCTTCTTAGTGGGATCACAGTTGGCCTTTGAGGAACAACTAGAAGCAAATAGGAGTGTTAGAAACATCTTTGAAAAAGCCAACAACTACATTTTGTCCCAGCTTTTCCCATCTGTTTCAGGTAGCCGCTGGTTTTATTAATGCATATGAGTGTTACCAATTGCACCCTAAGAAAGCATGTCCAGTCAAGCAGAAATCTAGTTTACATACCTTGCCTTCACCTCTCTGTGATTACTTTGCTCTCTATTAAATGGTTGGTTGGATTACTAATTAAAAGGCAAAAAAAAGGCTTTCCATTTGCAGTCATTTTAGAGCCTTAATTTCCTTGGAGGTCTAACAGCATACACTGTTGACACAGCTCAAACGTTCACATCTCGGTTACCCTGAAAAGCACTGCAAATACGATAATGAACTTAACGCGTGTATCAACGTGAGAAGTCGGGGAGGCTGACTCCAACCTGTTGTGCTCCTCCAGCAGCAAATGGTGGAGGAACGTGCCCGGCGCGGGCACATCTGTACAAACACACACACCGCCGCGGGCACATCTGTACAAACACACACACCGCCGCGGCTCTGGAGACATCCTGCCCTGCTTCAGCACCGCGCTCTGTCACCAGGGGCTGTCACCCGCTTACGCCGTGGCCCACAGCCCTGCAGGGTGCTGAGCTCTGGGGCCGCGTTGTAAGGTGGCAGCTGTTTTTTCCACGGATGCAACGGGGTAGGAGAGGAAAGGGAAGCTCTGTGGTTACCCCGCTGAAACCGGCAGAAGATACTGGCAGGCGTGAGACCATCTGATGAACGTGGCGCGGAGGCTCCCCGTCGCGTTTGTCTTATTTTTAAAACCCGTTAGCAGGTCTGCGCGCGTGTGCGAGCTCTTACCTGGTCAGCCGTCTTCTCAGCGAGCTGGCTTCCCCCAAAACGCACCATAGCTGCTGTGGGATATTTTATTTCCTTCCGCAGAGATCCAGTGGCTGTGTCTGCTCTTCAGACAAATACGAGTCAAGGACTTGTAAAGCCTGACAGAACTGAGCTGGCTATGGAAGTTAGAAGTGAAATGAAGTCGCAGGGGCAGGAAAGTGGAGTTCACCAAAGGAAGTTGCTTTCTGGTTAAAAATCAGCGTGTTTAATTGTGCCCTTATTGTAGCTCAGTCCTGGGGGTCTCTGCTTCTCTGCCATCACACCGGAGGTTCCCAGCAAGGTACCTCTGAGCCAGCGGGACACCCCACCGGGGAAGGCTCAGGGGAGAAAACCAGCTGCCATTTAAAGCTCTCAGCTTCTCTGCCAGCTTCAAGCGCAGGTTGCGGGGAAGTGAGATAGCGGCTGGTAACTTTGGGGGCAGAAGCTGGTGCTGGGGGATTTCGGATAGGCACCCAGTGGCCTCTGCGCCCCTCGTGTCTTCAAATGTTGTGAAGGGTCCTGAAGGGGATGGGGAGTGTTTGCCAGTTATCAATCACAGTCCTCCAGCCTCGTTCGGTGCAACCCATGTGTCTGACCCTGAGGCTGAAGACAATAGATATTTGCTTTCCTGACGCAAGACAGGTGAGATCATTGCTCGGGGATTGCCAGACGGTGCTGTAATAGTCTCATAGGTTCATCTTCTGAACGTGCTAGTTTTGGTCAAGCTTCAGAAGACAACCTCGTTGCCACCTCCAAGGCAGTTTCTTTCCAGAGAAGCTGTTGCAAATGGCAATAAAATTTGCCTTCTGCTCTCTGCTTTCTAGATAAGTGATTCTTGGGTCAGGGCAGCACCCTACGGGCTGCCGAGCACTGCAGTGCTGGACTGTGATTTCTGGCTTGAGGGCTGGCTGCCTGCCTGCCGCTGCCACCAGCTCTGCCCAAGGAGGGCTGCATAGCCCTTAAGTAACCCAGCTGCATTCAGAAAACAACCCAAGTCCAGGCTGCTCACATGCCTTCCCCACTCTCCAGCTTGGCAGGAGAAATAGAGGTGGATTATAAACAGAAAGGGAATGTATTCTGCCTACCAAGCTGCCAGAGCAGTGATCATGGTGCACGGGATAGTTATTTGCTGGCCTAGAGATAACTCTGCAAGTGTATTCGCTGTTCCTGGAGAAAAATGGGCTTGTAGTCAATATTCCAGTTAATGTCCTGGTATCCAGGCTTCAGAGGGGAAGGCAGAGAGACCCCAGTGGTCACACCGTCACCTCTAAGCTGGCAGCTGTGGCTTCTTGGGGATGCTCACTTGGGTCCCCAAGGACAGTGCAGGTGGCCAAATGCTCTAAGCCCGTGCAATGGGGGAGCAACAACACTTCTCCTCTCCGTGCAATGTTTGAGGGATGGGAAGGAGTGGGAGAGAAGATGGGATCTGCTGAAATTAGATTTTTTTTTTTTTTTTTTTTTTGGAGAGGTGGTCATGAGGGACCACAGTGCTGGTGTGGTGGAGCTTAGCTCAGAGTCCAGTCCTGTGGCTGGGCATCAGGAGTGACATGCTCGTTTGTGGGTCTAACCTCTATAGCATGTGCTTTTATAAATGTATATACGGCTCCCAGGTCATGGTACTGATTTCAACCAAAATTCTGAGAAAGGAAAAGGTCCTAATTGTGCCCAGTTTACCTCACATTGTTCTAGTTCTGTTTATTATACAGAAGGAATTTCTTTCACTAGATCACTTCTGCTTTCCCAAAAAGTAAAAGCGTCCTGACCAGATCACACATTATTCAGCAAATACTTTTGGTTTTGTTACATAATTTATTTAGCATTTTTTTTTTCATGCTGTTCAACCAGCTCCAAAATTTACATCAAGGAAATTGATTTCAGGAGCTTTTTGTCTTCCTACCTTTGAACTATTGAATGCCGATACAACTGCAAATTTCTGTTTCATAAAAACAGATTAAAGGTAACATGGAGTGTAATCTCCTTTGGGCCCAGCAAAAAGTTAATGGAATTTCATTGTTTCAGTCTCCTATGGTTACAAAAGTGCTGCCTTTTATTGCAGTCTACAAAAACATAAATAAATCTGTGTATTTATACACATAAATGGTCACAACTGTTTCAGAGGAAAGAATCTCCCAAGATTGCTCTGTCTGGGTACAGGAAAAAATGTAATGAGTAATGCAGGTAAATGCAGCAGCAAAATAGCAATTCTAAATATCCTACTCTAAAATATCAAATGCATGTAGTAATGCAGGCAAGAAAATAGGGTTTAATCAGTATTTGTTCCAGCGTCTTGCAATGGATAATGTCACAATATCTCAAAATACAATTGCTTTTGTCTCTGTTGGGACACATTTTATCATAGCACAAGCACGAGTAAATAGCATACTACAGGAGATACTCAGTAACCAGCTTTACAGGGTACTTCGACATATGTGACTTCTGCTGGTCCCTGGTCAGGCAAAGGGTAAGCATAAGAATAACACTGCAGTCCTTCTGTCTGAGCTGATTTACTGCACGAGTAAGTCTATCACTAATAATAGAGCAACTGAAGCCAAGGAGAACTGTAAGGCAAAGCAGGGATTTACAGCAACCAGAAAGCAAGGATTTAAAGCAGCCAGGAAGTGAGAGAATTGCAAGTTACAGCATAATTAAATCTTAATGTCAGGTGCAAAGCATTAAGGAGGTAACTTAATGGCATGTGTCCATGCAGACTCACACAAACTCTTGCATGTTGCTTAAGAGTTTTGTTGGCATCCACCTCAACGATCCCCAAATGCAGTTTGAGCAGAGGTCTAATCCAGCAAGGCCCTGGATGTCCCCAAAGATGTAAGTGGAGGTTGAGAGCTCTCAGCACCCTCCAGTGCCCATCTCCCATTTAGGATTGATTTGACTACTCAAACTTCTGTTAAAAATGCTTTGTTAATAGATCCCTTTGGATAGGTGAGCTTTATTTACTAGGCAGACACTCCTCCTGTCATATACACTTTCTTAGTTTATGTGCATCAGCTATACTGTCACTGGAGAAGACCACATTTCATGGAGGTTTTAAAACAGAACCGTTATTAGTAACTTAAAAAAAAAGCCATTTTAACTGTCATTTGTCTTTCAGGACTCCATTGTCACCACTCCCTGTTACTTAGCATGAGGAGAGGACTCTCTTTGTAACTTTTATTCTGTATTATGAGAGCTGAATGCTGGTTTCTGATCTCTGGTGGGGCACTGCTTGAGGCTGCTGGCTTTGCTGCTTTGGATGATCCATGCTTCAATTTGCTGCTGTGCTTGTAAAGAAAAAGCCTTTAAATGTACCCCCTTTTCTCCACCTATCTTTGGGTTTCCTCTGTTTATTAACTATACATGTATAAAAGCAATGGCTTTTAGCTTAATTTTCCATTAAGAAACAAAAGTTGTTGAGTTGTTGTTGCTGTGCAGGGGCAATCTAGCTACTACAGATTAAGGCAAATTTAAAAAATATTCTTGGGGCAGTCTGGCTCGGAGAAGCATTCAAAGAGTTAGAGAAAGAAAGAATAAAGACAGCACAATAACAATGCATGGACTTAAAAGCACCAAATCTATCTCCTTAAAAACATTCGCTACTTTTAGCACTAAAAAGATTGTTAAAATAACAACCTGACCACTGTGCCGCCGCTGGCCTCGGAGGATGCTGTAGAGGCCAGTGTGCATCGTGGGGAAAGACGGAGCACAGGACCAGGGCTCTCATCCCCGCTTGAATTCACACTCTGAACTCGAGTGGGTCAGCCTAAATGTACAAACCTGCTCTAGAGTCAAGCCCCCGCAGCCACAGGCAAGAGGTTGATCTCCAGAAGTGCTGAGTCTTTGCAGCTTCTGTGGAAATCTGCTTTGTTCTGGTGTAAGGCAATCCTATACTTGCTCAGCGGGGCTGAAGTTACAGATCTATTTTTGTTGCTGCTTTGTGTCAATTCCCTATAAACTATTGTGTAGGACAGAAAAATCTTCTTCTCGGGGAAAAAATACTCAGTTGCCTGTTCAGATGCATGAGAGCTGTGACCTAATCTCAGATCCAGTCCTGTTTTCCTAATACCAGGTCTAGTCATAAAAGCTGCTGAACTGAGACTTTCTTGCCCAGATGTATCAGGCTATGCATCAGCTGGTGATGCCCTAACCAAAACATATTTAAATGATTCTCTCCATGTCTCAGAAATTATTAATTTTGTTAAATTAACCCCTCGGGTAGTACGCCATGTCAGCATTTCTGGCCACACAGGCTTTATCTAAATATATTGGCAAACTAGTGCTTAAATCAATGTTTCTATGCCAAATCTTCATCTGGTTTAAATAGACGTGATTTTATCTATTTTAAAGCTATGCTATTTTACACTAGCCAAAATAATGGCTCTTTCTTTCCAGCAAGCAATCCTGAAAGCTTTATTAGATTGAACTTACTCGGGGTGTACATCCCAGATGATTTTGCAAAATCATCCATGCTATCTGAATCCAGAAAGAAAAAGGAGTTTTACTGCTATTGTATTAAGTTCTTTTGTTTTTTATCATCGTAGAGCAATTATTTAACTTGATTATCATGCAAGAATTTCATCTGACATTGAGTTTAGGTGTACCTGAATTCATTATACTCTCTAATTTATATTTGATATAAAATGACAATAGCTTGAAACTGTATTGACAGATCTTTATTGAAGATAATTACTCAACAGGAATCACTCTGAATGAATTAATCAGATTGAAAATTCACTTCAATTTTACAGCACTCCAGCGATAAGAAACGTAACTATACACATTTCCTTTGCTAAATTGTAGCTATAATTTTGTTTAAAACTCCTTGAATTCTTTCAGGTAAATTTGAGCTCCCCAGAGAAGCCTGTAACACCTAAGCTCAACTTCTGAGATTTGATTAATTCGCAATTCAAGATGATGTTTCTACAGGCAGATGTCTCGCTCGTTTCCCTGGGATGGCAGCTCATCACTTGTTTCAGGGAGATGGTTTGGTGGGAAGGGTGGGAGAAGCGGCCGCCTTCCCTGCCGTTATCAGGAAAAGGGTCTGCTCCCCATTTGTGGAGCAGGGGGGGAACCGGCTGCTGCCGCGTGGTTCTGGTGGGGTCTGGTCTCCCTCTGCCCAAGCCTGAGGAGGAGCTGGAGGACCCAGGTTGCCCCCCCAGCCCCTCTCTGACGATTTCAGTCACTCACCTCCATGGGACCAGCCGTAGGCTCGCGTTAGAGCATCTGCATAACTTGCTTTCGGATTTCGGAGGCCTTATGCTCAGCACTTTGCAGAGTCAGTCCATAGAAATGAGAAAAACTGCTTGTAACTTCAGTGGCTACACACAGTTTACCTCAATAGTTGCAATAATTTGTTCTCTCAATTTTTATCTATTTCCACTAAAAAGAGTTGTTGTAAGTGAAAACCTAAAATATGCCTTCTGTTTTCTTAATCTATTAAAATTCATTTGGAAACACAGGTCATGTGTGATATAATGGTTGTTCTCCATCTTGTATTCCTTGGCTGGAAACTGGTGTGTATGGAACTGGCTTTCTGATAATTACCTTCTAGAGAAACTTTTTAGAAGTGATATTCAGCCAGGACATAAAACAGGAGAAAGGAGAAAAAATTTAACAGTATACCATGGGGGTGGGGAGAAAGATAAAAAATTGGCAATGCAGCTGAGATACGGCTGTGGTGCGTTCATCCAGAGAAGACATTTGGCGGCCACAATAGCTTATATATGCTTGACCTAGTAAGTGGCGTAATTGCCACTCAGACATATTGAATTAGTATTTATTTCATGTCACATTTAAAAATGAGTTGAGTCACAAAAGTGAGAAATGAAGAAGAGTGAGGACAGGAATATAGAGGTAGAAGACAGATAAAGAGGGAACGATCATGCTGAGAAATTGTATTGACAGTGAGTGTGCTATGGATAAGCTAATTCTTTCATAGACTATTAATTAAAGGTTTATTTCCTTGTGTTGAAGCATCATTGTCCTAATGCATTTAGACAGAGAGGAAGAAAGAGAAAGGATGGGGTGGATGGGGTGGATATAATTCACCATCGGGAGAAGAAAGCCACTGTATGTAACGCAGTCCCTCCTTCCACATGTTCAATCTCTCTCTCCTCTCCCAGTAAAATGTTTTTAAATTCTCCTCAGCATCTTGGAAATAATTTATATTATTGTGCTTCAGCTGGTTTATTTGTATTCATTTTCCTCTTAGCCAAATGGGATTGTTTATTGGGAAGCATTACAGCACATCACTGTGTATTCCAGCTATTTTAGTTTGGCTGTGCTTGCTTCCTGCAGGTCTTGAAGGTTGCCAGCTGCTTGTTCTAAGGGTCTGAGCCAGCAAATTATCAGTACCCACCTTAACACTGATTGCTAGGACTTTCTATGGCTCTTCACAGAAATGTGTACCAAAGGATGCCGTAATTTTTATATTGCTACTCATACCTATTGTACCGGCCCTGCACCTTCAGGGGGGACTCCTCGTGCAAGGCACTATCTGTGTGAGGAAGAGAAAGTGGTGGACAGTGCCTTAGAGGCCATGCAAACACCCTTTTCTTCTTCTTCACCCCCAGGATGCTAATGGGACAGCTTCTCTGCTTCTCTCGAGTTTTGGTCTGCTGGCTCAGCTCAAGTAAGGTTCTCCTGATTCATTCCATTGTGAGAGACAAGAGGAACACTGGTCTTTCAAATACACACTGGTACCAACCTCCCTCTTGCTAGCACCACTTGGATGGCTGTGTAATTCTATTAATTTCGGCTGAATAAGTTGATTGATGCTGATTTAGGTGAGAAAAGAATCAATCTTGTTACTGCAAAAGTCGCTAACAGATTTGCATTACCCTTATATCAGATTTATTTTCCTGTCCCTGTTATAACATTCCTTTCCTGATTTAATATGGTTTTGCAGAATTTCTGGTAGACCCTGATAAACCAACTGAATATATTGTGCAAATTTGCTCAGTCTTTCTAGGAAAAGAAATAAAAATACTGTGTGGGATAATGCAAAGGAATTTTCCATACATTTAGGCTAAGCACAGATGTAAAAAGTGGAGCCTGATGTGGGAAGCTAGCTCCCTGCTTTTGCTCGCTTTCACAACCCTAATTACAGACCTGTGAATTAGATGCAAGGGAAGCTGGATTTCCCAATTGCGCTGATGAACTCGGTGTCACATTTTACTGCTAGTCAAGTAATTTCACATACGAGTTGTTATATAAAACCCCTAAACCACCTGAAGGAGAAAGCAGAAACCTCACTGGAGAAAGGTTCATGTGTGTTGGCCAGCTGTCGTCCCACCAGGAACCAATTTGCTTCCAGTACCAATCCCCATTGTAAAACCTAGTTTGGAAGCTGTAGGTTTTGCAAATAGATGAGGGCAAATGGTGCACAGTTCAGCAGATGGACTTGGTCTACTCTGTGGATGCCAGGCGCTGGTGGAGAATTCTTGGATGTCTTAAAGAATAAAAAGCGTAGTCACAGTCTATGCAAATATTTGGTATTGCACGAGCACAGTGTAAGTCTGGCTTCAGCAGAACTGCTGGCCCATAAACTAATTGTGTTCTACATCTTTGGGCAGGGAAATGTATCCTGCCTTAGCCCAGTAACATAGTATTTTCGAAGGATGGCTAAAAAAATGAGATAAAAAGCAAAGAAATTTTAAATTTTTTTAGATCCTACAGAGGGGGACACCCCACCCCACCCCCAACCGAAAAAAAAGCCCCACCCAGAATAGAACTCTTAGAAAGCAGGAATATCATTGAATGAAAAAGGGAGCATGGACTCTAGAACATCTAGTAGGCAAGGGCCAGGAGGTTATTTCAACCAAACAACTGGAAAATTAAAATTCTACTGTATTAAGCCAATAAAAAGAAATTAAACTACAGTGGGAGATACACAAGAAGGAAATTAGAAGAGCTAAAATGCAAAGAGCAAATGGTACAGATATTTGGGAGGGGTGGGAAGAAGCACAAAACTGAAAAACGATAGCAAGAAATCCTTGAAGTGTATCAGGAGGACAGAACTTGGAAAAGAGTTGGATTATGGATAGTTAAAAGGATCACTTCGGAAACATGGATGTCACCGAGCCATTGACAACGCACCTACACAAGAGTGATTTTTTTATTATTTTTTTTTTCTGATGATTATTGCTAGAGGTACTATTCAAAACTATGCAGAGCAAAAGGTGTTGAAAGAACTGGACAAACTGGAGAGTAGAAAATCTCTAGAACTCTTAAGCTTGGTGAAATATAAAAATGACAAAAGGGCTGAGTTAGTAGTAAGAGCATTCATCTGTCGTCCAAACAGGCTTTATACTGGGATGCTAGAAGGTATTAAATGTCCCTGACGTTTGAAAGTCTCTTCTGGGGAGTAAGACAACTGCAAACCACAAAGTCTTATTTGTGAACTTTGTAAGTTAAACCACAACAGATCACAGAACAATTGCAAGATACGGTTATCAGATAATTTGACAACAATTTTAATGAGATGGTATTGTAAGAGGTATTCAACAGGAAAATCACAACTGGGAGTAAAAGGTAGATAGGTAAAATGGTGGAGAATAAGAAGTGGGGAGAATGGATGGATTTGGTCTTTGAGAAGACCTTTGCAAAACAGTTATCACTGTCAGGGTCTAGAAGCTAGGTTTTTGTCCTGGATTAGGGTCTAGAAGCTAGGCTTTTGTTCTGGTTTTGGCTGGGATAAAGTTAATCTTCTTTCTAGTAGCTGGTAGAGTGCTATGTCTTGGATTCAGTATGAGAAGAATGTTGATAACACTGATATTTTCAGTTGTTGCTCAGTAGTGTTTAGACTAAAGTCGATGATTTTTCAGCTTCTCATGCCCAGCCAGCAAGAAGCCTGGAGGGGCACAAGAAGTTGGCACAGGACACAGCCAGGGCAGCTGACCCAAACTGGCCAAAGGGATATTCCATACCATGTGATGTCACGCCCAGTACTCAAACTGGGGGGAGTTGGCCCTGGGGGGGAATCACTGCTTGGGAACTAACTGGGCATCAGTCGGTGAGTGGTGAGCAATTGCATTGTGCATCACTTGGTTTGTATATTCCAATCTTTTTATTATTATTATTATTGTAGTTTTATTACTGTTATTATTATCATTATTAGTTTCTTCCTTTCTGTTCTATTAAACTGTTCTTATCTCAACCCACAAGTTTTACTTCTTTTCCCGATTTTCTCCCCCATCCCACTGGGGAGGTTGGGGGTGGTGGTGAGTAAGCGGCTGCGTGGTGCTTAGTTGCTGGCTGGGGTTAAACCACAACGGCTTTTCAAATTGTCTTTCTTTGTCTCTCTGTGTTTAAACCTTTGCTGATCTACCCTTGCCAACCTCAACTGGTATGGGGAGGAGAAAGCAAAAAAGGAGTATGGAACTGTAGCGAAAGAGTATTTGCAGGAAGGCTGCAGAAAATCAGAACAGAGTTAGGGTGGCATTCACAGATAGTAAAATTGTGCTGGTGGCTTCCCCTGGGTTTAGCATTTGGTGAAAAGGAGCTCAAGAGAACCTGGAGTACTTCAAAAGGTGAACGGGAGATTTTTTTTTTTAAGCAAATCTGTACTTGGAAGAGAAGAGAAAGTAGTAAATGACTGCAGTTTTTGTTTTCCCCATGTCTTACATGTTTGTAACAGTGTTCTGTAGTAAGTGAACGATTTTAAATATTAAAGTGATTTTAGAACAGTGTGAGTGATGGATATGCCTTCACCTGGGACATAACATTGAATTTTAGCTACCCCTTCTCTAAAAAGATGCAGCGTGTAGATTTAAGGGAGAGAAGAAGAAAACAGCTGAGTTTTGGCAAGAGTATAGATTCTCCTTCTTCAAGATGCGAGGGAACATCTGACTGCTGGAGCATTTTAAAGAAATTCCTGTAGCAGGAAGGCATCCCTTAGTTGTCCACTACAGAATTTCTCGTGTGTCCTGTGACACTACTCGTATCATGGCAATACAACTTCCAGCAAAGGAATTTCAATGGAAACTGTTAAGACTGCATGTTCTTGCTGAACGCTAGTTTATGCTGCAAAGAAAGTACCATGTGACAAAAAGTAGAGATTCAGATTGTACCCTTTACTTTTATTGCTCAGCCTGGTCTATAGCACTGCCCAAGTCAAATTTGCAAGGTTAGGCTCAAAGTCGTTCGCACTTTATGATAAATCTGAGACCAGCAGCGAGGTTTAGAGCTTTCATCCTTTTGCTAACATTCTTATCTTTCAAGGTCTGTGATAAAAAGTTGGACTTACCCAGGGTCCCTTGCATTGCTCTCTGTGTTTGAGGCAAGTTGTTCTTTGGAGTGTGGATATAATTCCATTTGATTTCGGTATGAGTTTGCCTCTTGTTTTTATTGGAAAGAGCATTGGAATCAGCGTATGTTCTGAAACATTTTTATCTTGTGGTTGAAAACTGGACTTTTGAGTTGTATATATAGTTTTGCTTAAACTCGTATCACACTGTACATGGAAGTTCTGAACTATTTTTGTGGAGATTCTGTCATTTATCACTTAAAACAACTAACAAGTTAAATCCATGAGATCCAAAATTATTTCAAGCTTTGTCTCACAGATGAGGAAGCTCATACTGAAAGAATTAAAGGTAATTTGAGTGGTTTAATCCTAGAAAACCATAACTGGCAACTAAGTCACTGGTGTTGATCTTACAATGTGCTGAGCACACAGTTTTTCTCTAGATTGTTGTGGAGGTACATTTTCTTACCTTGACATGTATAGAAATATTCCAGGAATTGGGGGGCTGAAAGCCAGATGCTGAGATCAGATAATATGAAGGATATGTAACTACTGCACAATAATGGCTTTCATATAAAATAAAGGCTTGTTAAGATAGTGAAGAACATCCGTATTGGAAATGTCCTATGATCTGATCTTGGTTTATGGTACAGCCTAAGCGGTTAACCTGCAGCTTTTTTCCAATGCAGTTATGCCAAATTATCAAACTGAAGTATACTGTTTAGTAGTAGCAGTCAGACAATGTACTAAAGGTGTACTAGCACCAAGGAGTGTAGTCCATTAAAAAACCAAACAAACTAACCAACCAAAACTCCTCATGCACTGTCCCCCGTGTTCCTTCAAGAGGTAAAATCCTTTATTTGCCCTAACTGGAGTAGGGGCAAACTGCCTAAGTAAGAAATATGGGACTGGTTTATGTATATGTTATCAACCTCCCCCCACCCTGCCCGAAGTGATCCAGTATCTCAGCCCAGCTCATCTGGTAGCAGAAACTTTTGAGTCACTTTTGCACTACCTGACCCCGACACCAGCAAATAAATCCCACGGGCTGTAAGGGACAGTTAGAGTGAGAAGAATAAGAAAACATATGGCCAGATCAAGAGATGTGTCTGGTTTGTAATCTGAAGAAATACACCTTCAGATTTTCCCTTTTGCTCTGAGAATGCAACTTTTAATCTTCCTGCTGCCATGGAAAAGCTTGGTCACCCTTCTCAGATAAAGCAGTCTACTTATCTCATCAATTCCCACTCACCCATTATTTATTTCACAAGTTAGAAAGCTGTCAGCATTGCATAAGAACCATCAGCGTTAATATTTGATGACCAGAGCTGCCATAAGCATAACAAAACTGATATACTGCTAGCAGCCATTAAATATTCTGTTTACTCCATAAATGTACGTTTTTAGAAATCTATTGAGAAACGCTGTCCAAGGAGATTTGAAGCTGGGTATTTATTATGAATCTTAGTTTTGAATATAAATGATACATTTCACTGAGAGTCTAGTCAACATTTACATCCTCAGTGAATATTTCTACATTTAATGAACGCTTAGAACGCGACATCGTTTTTGCTTCTGACTATTGTGCAATGAAATGCAATGGTTTTTCAGTTTACACTCTACTGGGATGCATTTGAAAGCCACATGAATGTGCCTGTGTTTTAACAGGCACCAGTATTTTAAAAGGCGGAAAATTTTTTAATTGTATTTTATGCAATACTTGGTTGTAATTGCATATTTTTGCAATTTTTAATCCTGTTAAAACTTTAGTAGCTCTGCCTTTACGCAAGAAAATCTCCCTGGACTTGTAAGCAGACTTCTTTGTATTTTGCTATCTCTGTTTAATGCAGCAGATATTTCATTTATCTGTGCTGAAATGTGCAGCTTCAGTGACTTATACTGTGAATAACACCAGCTTTTCTCTGAACTTTAGAGTTATTTTAGATATAAAAAAAAATAAATTTGCAACCTGATTTGGATTATATTTATTTTTATTGCAGAACTAAAAAATTTGTTAATGGTTCCAACTAGAAAGCTAGTCAGAAGTGTTTATTAGGGACCCTTACTCAGCTATGTGGGATATTTAAGGGAAGATGCCAAACTGGGGCAACAGGGGGAAGAAAGTTTGTTACTCAGTAGTTCCCCCATAGAGAAGCTGTTGAGATTTTTTGAAAATGCTGCCATTTATTTTAGTAAAGATGTTGTGTACTAAGTATTTCTGAAAATATTTTCATTCTGGCCCCAGAATGAAGATAGTTTGCACAGGAGGCTGGGAAAGTAGGGAATAAAAATGGACAGCGTACAGTCAGGGGGCCAGAGCAGACAGAGATGGTTTTCCAGGAGTTACCAAAACAAGCACCACACACAAATTGGCAATTTAAAGTGATGTCCATCATTCTTGTGCTCCTGGAAAGGACAGTTGTATTCTCTGATGTTTCTACATTTTATCCCAAAGGCTACAAGACAGAAAGGAAAATCAATCTGGTGATACTTAACTTGCAAGTTTTGCCATAACAGATGAAAAGCTCTTTCAACCAATGTTTTTGTATTTACAGATTGCAAAAATTGTAAAATTTTCCAGAAACTTCTGTAAACTTTTAACCACACTCACAGCTTTGCATACTTTTACAGACTTTTGTGGCAGTATTTATGAGACATTCTTCATCTAATAGCAGATTTTTTTTTTGTATGACTTTTATGTGAAGTGTAGTTTGACTAACTTGCAATTAGATGTATATAGTTTAAAAGCCCTGAGTAATGAGCAGAATTCCCTGCACCTTATTCTTAGCACTCATCAAAATAAATAAAAAATTCCCTGGTTCAACCATGGCAAAGCAGAGCAGTGGTGGCAATCTGGAGCCACCATGCCGTGTCGCCTCTCAGGAACAGGAGCATTTTCTTCTTTGCAAACAAAGACTGTGGATCTGATTGAGTTGGATATTTTAAATCTGCACCTTTTAAAAAAAAAAATGTTGACACCGTTTTAGTAGACAGGGAAAACAATGCAAAACATTCAGAAATGAAAGTGAAGTATCAGTTGTACCTTTTAAAATGTTTTTTCTTCTTGCCAGTGTTTCTAATGTCGCTCTAGGAGTCTGAAATTAAACCATTTCCCTGTTGATTTGGGTTGGCTTTTTCCAATTGGAAAGAAAGAAAAGAATATGCTTTCCTTTTTTCTTTTCCTAGCATTGCAAAAGCCCCGCAAGGATTCCCTTCAAAGAAATCTGATCAGTGATTTAACACAATATAAAAAGTTATGTAAAAGCACTAAGAAATATTCTCATAGAAGCCATTTGGGAATAAAAAAGAGACAAAAACAAATGTTTCAGCCAACATTTCCAAAGGAAGATCTATCATTTTTATTATTATTATTTTTAGACTCATTTTTTTGCCTCATTCAAGCACACAAAGAATTGACTTTTCATACGTGTCTTGTGCCAGAGCCCAAGCTGGGAACAAGGTGCCTGTCTGCTCTTTAGCATTTGATATGGTGGAGTTGAGGATCCTGAGGGGAGGGAACAAGGCTAAAAGCAAGATTACAACCCTAGACTTCAGGAGAGCAGGCTTTGGTCTCTTCAGGGATTTGCTTCAAAGAATCCCACAAGAAGTGTCCCTGAAGAGGAGTCCAGGAGAGCTGGTTGATTTTTCAAGGATCACCTCCTCCCAGCTCCAGAATGGTCCATCTCAATGAGCAGGAAATCAAGCAAAGGCAGCAGGGAGACCTGCGGGGATGAACAAGGAGCTCCTGGCAAAATCAAAATGCAAAAAGGAAGCATGCAAGAGGTGGAAGTAGGTGCAGGTGACCCAGGAGGAATATAGAGACGCTATCTGAGAGTGCAGGGATGGGGTAAAAAAAGTCAAAGCCCATCTGAAGTTGAACCTGGTGAGGGACATGAAAGGCAACAAGAAGAGCTTCTCCAGGTACATTAATAGGAAAAGGAGGACTAGGGAAAATACGGGCTTGGTGCTGAATGGGGCAGGAGACCTGGTGACAAAGGATATGGAAAAGGTCAAAGTTTGCAATGCCTTCTTCCCCCTGGTTTTTACTGTAAGACTGGACTTCAGCAATCCCAGGTCCCTGAGACCAGAGGGAAAGTCCAGAGCAAGGAAGAGTTGCCCTCAGTGGAGGAGGACTGGGTTAGGAAGCACTTAAGCAAACTGGACACACTCAACTCCATGGGACCTGATGGGATGCACTCAGGAGCACTGAGGGAGCTGGCTGATATAACTGTGAAGCCACTCTTGACAATCTTTGAAAGGTCATGGCATTTGGGAGAGGTTCCTCAGGACTGGAAGAAAATAAATGGCACTCCCTGTCTTCAGGAAGGAGGATCTGGGGAACTACAGGCCAGTCAGCCTCACTTAGACCCCTGGGAAGGTGATGGAAAAAATCTTCTGGAAATAATTTCCAAACATATGAAGAAGAAGGTGATTGGGAGTAGTCAGCATGGACTTAGGAAGGGGAAACTGTGCTCTGCCAACCTGATAGCCTTCTACAATGAAATTACTCCCTCAGTGTGTTAGGTTATGTGATAAAGCTCATCTGCACACCCACAAAGGAGCTCAGGGACACAACAGCAGTGGGAAAGCCTCAATAATATCCTGCTGGGCTAAACCCAGGGCCATCAGCCCATCAAAGGCCCATCTGCACAAGTCCAGAGGAGCACAGGGACACAACGGCAGATGGGAACCCAAGTTGAGGACTCCTGAGGAACGATCATCTTGCCTGGGCCCCTCCCAGGGCTGTTCTAACAGAGTCCAGGCATGAAACCCATCACCCTGAGCCTTTGGGAGCAGCATCCTTGGAGACATTCAAAACCCAGCTGAACATGGCTCTCAAAAACTGGCCGTAGTTGCCCCTACTTTGAGCAGGGAGGTTGGACTGGCTGATCTCCAGAAGTTCCCTGCCCACCTCAACAGTTTTGGTAATTCGGTGACATCGGCGTAGCTGGGGAGCAGCACGGCACAAGTTGGGAACACAAAACATCCTCTCCTGTACTGTCGCCTACAGCTGCTCCACTGTCACCAAAGGAATCAGTGAGCGCATCACTTGTCTCCGAAGGAAGGAGAAGAAGAGTGAGCGAGTGCCGGTGGGCACCTTCCCGCTGCACACCTCTGCCCCTCGCCCTGCCGCCTCTTGTTTTGCGTGTGGGTGCGAAGCCTCTTGCTCTTGGAGGGGTTAGGGCGTCCAGGGGTGCTGCAATAAAAACAAAAGCCAGGCGTGAGCAGCTTCCCTGCTTTGCCGAAAGCGATGTAGCCGGGAGCGTTTCCCAGAGCGCCGTCAGCGCGGCGGCTGCCCTTCCCTTCTCCGGAGGGGGAGGTCGGTCGTGGGGGTCCGGCTGCCCTTCACACCCCCTTCCCAGCCACAGGCCAGGCTACTCTCTAGAGGCATCCTGCTTTAGCACAGGGTAAATAGTATTTAATATAGTAAAATTCCTCTGGGTAGCTGTAGACTGGTTTTTTTTTTAAAAAAAAAAGGCTGTCGGTTAATTTTGGGTAGTCGTTACTGAGAGAGTTAAAACCATGGGGAATTTTATTGGCCTGCTGTGATACAAGTTAAATATAGGGGCACCAGGAATTTCCCTCCAGGCCAGATAAGTCCCACATAAAATATTTGAACTTTGCAGGCATGCACACCCCATAAGGCAATGCCGAGCATTTCATCCAAGTAATCATACAAAGAGGGCCTGCTCTCCAGTATTGCAGCAGCCCCATGTGAGAGGGTAGCTGATTCCTTTTGTCTGGGTTTTATTCTTATGCTGCTATGCATGAGGTCTGTACACCATCCTCCCTACTCCTGCCTGTGCATTCCTCTTCTTTGATCCCTCCCAGCACTGTGGAACCTAATTCACACTTACTCCTTTGTGTGGAAGTAGTTCAATAATTTCACCTGGGTTACTCCAGCATTCTCACCAGCACACCTGAGAGAAGTATCATCTTATTTACCTATTTTTTAAGGTTCCAGAATTTACTCTCTCATTCCTTAAAACTCCACGGGAGGTTTTTATTTCGCTTGGCACTCAGTGTAAAGTTAAATTAAAATAAATAATAAAAGAGAAAAGAGAATAAAAGAGAAAAAAGAAAGACCAGCTATGTTTCCTGTTCCTCAGTGAAGGAGCTAATCGGTCTGTCCTGGAAACACTCCTCTTTGGATAAATCACGGACTTTCACTCCCTGTGCAGGCACCTGGAAGTCCCCAGAGAAATGTTACCGTTCCAGTGTAAACTACTACTCACATGTAAGTACTCACGGACAGCTTGCAGCCTGAAGAGGAAGGGAACAAAAGATGACTGGTATGAAAGAGCAGGTCAATGGAATTATTCCTAGAAACTTTTCAGATGTTTTTAAAATGAGCTCACTGTGTTAATTACTGCTTCTTTTTTTTATGGCTGTGTATGCTGGTAGGGTAGAAGAGGAGTGTGCTACAGCCAGGCACTTGGGTTTTGCGTGCTTTACAACCTTGGCCAAAGAGAAATCCTCTCCTGAATGTTTTTATAGGTTATTTAGGTGTTGACTGAGATCCCAGATTCTACTGAAAAGATATATATTGCTCTAAACAGTACCTGTCTCAGTAGCGAGATATTAAGTGGATTAAATATAGAATGTTTCCCAAAGGAAGGAGTATGCTTGTAACAAATATGACTCTTAAAACCTGGTATTTCTGGGAGATAAAGAAAGACAAACAGTTCCCATTAGCTTTCCTCCCTCCAACACGTACATGTCACTGTGAATGAAAGTTCACAAGTAATTAGATACCATAAGAAAGAGGTGAAGTTCCCGAAGAATATTGATTTTTAAGTAGTGAACATATTTTCTTGGTTACATTATTCAATACAGATTTCCCCTTTTCTGACTGCAGAAAACTTTGCTGGAAGCATATTTTTACTTTCCTTGGCCCTACTGATGTGAGTAGGGTGACAGAGTAGAGAGGTCTATGGCTAATGCAAGTGCTCAATTGAAGGATGGGCTGCAGGGCTGGGGCTCTCGCCATAAAACTGCATCCAGAAAAGTAGCATTTTGGGGGGATGGAGAAGGGGGCCTGCTGTACTAATAAACACCTACAGATTGACAAATTTAAAACAATCTGGAACAATTTGCCATTTGGTGTCTCAAGAATAATCTTAAAAGAATCTAAATTGTAGTGAGTTATTCAAATGAAACCTGTGGGAAATCTGCACTCCCTGTGCTTGAGTAGCTCAGAGGAACAGGTTGTGCTCCAGTTCCCTTAGATGGGGAATTCCTTCAAGGGGGACCCGTTTCTGCTCTTCTTTTGGGAGAATGTTGTCCACTTCGTTGTCACTGCCGGAGGTAAATGAATTAGTAACGTGAACAAATACGGAAAATCATAGCAAGCTAGCAACACTTACAACAAAAAGGACAACATGTATATGTAGTTAAACTCAGGATTTCTTCCAGAGGAGAGTATACGAAAAAAGCCATACAAGCCTGTTTCTTTGTTTTGTAAGCTGTATTTTTTTCAAGTACATCATTTAAAGTTTCTGCTTATTCTCTTTTAATCTTCTTCCAGTAAAATAAAAAGTGAAAATAAATATTTTTAACCTCTCCTTGTGCCTCTGGCTGTTGGTACTTAAAGGGAAGGTAGTTTAAAGTAATCATCTTGTACTACACAGGAAAAGTTGTATTGTCTCAATCATGTCTTAGAGCTTTTCTGTTACAGAAATATTACTCTGCAGCATTCTCCTGTGCCTGCAGATATTAACAACAGTGTCGGTCAGACCAGACTATCAAATGAATTTACCAGACTAACAGCAAAGTAGAATCAATTGAACCTTCCTCAGAGTCGAGTATCTTATCATCCATACGCAGTAGGTAAGTTGGGCAACCGCTGTAAAAACTGAAGCCGTGTGCATGTGTTTAACGGTGATAAACAGAAGTAATTATTGTGCAAAACCATTTGATGCAAAATTCCTTCATCTACAGAATTCCTCCATCCTCAGTTTGTATTTCCTCTCCACCTTAAATCAGATACTTTTCCTGGTGAAAATACGATTATTAAAACAAATGAGCAGCCTGCCAGCTGCCTTGCACTCACCTTGCCTGCCCGCTTGCCGATTAGCACAAGGGGACACGCTGCAAACCTCCTGCAAACAAAGCGCGAAGCGATCGACTGCTCCGAGCGCAGCGGCAGCACACGCTAACCGAAATTATTATAGCATTACTGGCTGCAGTGTGAAAACCTCAGAGCCGAGAGAAGCAGGTATGTGTGCACGTGTTCAGGAGCAGCGGGGAAAGAGACCGTCCCTGCAGTTTAGCTAGACCGGGCGCACAAAAAGGGAAGGTGCAGCGTGCGAGCGTGACCTCTCCAGAGAAAGTGTCAGATCAGCAGCAGCGCCCACCGCGCCGTATGATGTTTTGCTGATGCTGTGCCCGATTCGTTTTCTCGCTGCCTTCCTGCAAAACTGCAGACGTCAGTTTTGCAGTTAATTGTGTTCTTGGAAGTGACAGACCAGGAAATTCTGATTGAAACACCCGTTTAGGAGGCTCTTCTCAGTTACATGCAGTCTGCATCAATCAGTAAAGCTGTGCCGTGAAAAGTCATTTCATTTTGTGGAGGATTTCGATATTGCAAAATCTGGTTTCATTCCAAATTGGAATGAAACCTAAATTTCAACATTTTCCATGAAAGGGAAAACCCTCGGGGTCACTGCATTTCTGGCAGGCTGCTGGAGAAGGGACGGTGCTGGAAACCCTCAGGCTCTCATCCCAGGGCTTCCCATGTGACTGGCAGGACTAGGACCAGTGACCCTGAAAACCACAGGGTCTCCCACTTTCCTGGGGAGCTGCAAGGCTGCGAGCTGGCGATTCTGTTCATCGTTCCCCAGCGGTCTGCACGGTGATCTCTGGAGAGGTCGGTGCTGTGGTCCCAGCTCTGCTCTCCCTCCTCTGTGGGTGAGCTGGTCCAGTCTGCTGCATCTGTTTGCTTCATGGATTTGGATTTCTAGATGCATTCCCAAAGTGCAGACCCTCTCTGAGCATTCCCTTCTGAGAACTGAGATCTTGGTATCCATCTCTGTAGGGGTTTTGGAGTTGAGTGCCAAGTGTATGTGCAAAAACACTGGAGCTGATTTGTCTTTGGGGCCAGCTCAAATCTTTGTCAAGGCTGAACTTGACCTCCATGTAATGGTTTGCTGTCACCGATGCAGATCCTGAGACTGGTGTCAGGTCTCAGAGATTCCCTGATGGCTTAATCAAACCCTTTCCCAGAGCACCAGTTCTGTGGGTATTCTGGCAGATTGCCTCCTCAGGGACACATGATAGCTGAAGTGCATACTGCAGCCTTTGCATGAGGTTTCCAACCACAACCCCGTTCCCCCCCTTACCACCCCCTTGACACTATTTATTTTAGGCAGCACAAGATAAATACAGATCGAGGCAAAACAATAATATGTCTGTGTGCCTTATCACGCCTCAGTTTTCTCATCATACTGGACATTCTTGAGTGCTTTCTGGGGCCGTGCTCTCAGGAACACAGAGCCTCTTGTCTCTGGACCTGATCCTACAACATGGACCGCAAGAGTTTTCCTCTCCTTTTTGTGAGCCCTGACCCCTTCTTTCTTCCAGCATTAGCACCAGACAGTCAAGTTTATGTCACTTGGCACTATTTTCTTTAGCACATCTATCGCACTGTCTAAACCTATTGAAAATGTCAGTGACCCATCTAGTCCCTTACCTAAGGTAGACTTTCACCTCTCGCATATATACATGCACACTTCATCCATCCATCCATCCATCCATCACCTAAGCAGTAGCCCAGGAGAGGTCTCTGAAAGCAAGAGGTCACATAGCAATCAACAACTGGACATTTTCTGTAATCAGGGTCTCTTCAGAGGACTCAGTGTAGATGAGTCAACATTCTCCAATGGGCAGAAAATACTTACTTCAGACAGTTTCTGACCGCAGAGAACCATTAAGTGCTGTACTTGTGATTCACTCGGAGAATGAGCATGCCAAGTTGAAGTGACTGGAAGAGGGGAAAAGGTTTCTAAGGATGAGAATTGTTGCCACCATTCTCAATTTTAAACGTGCCTGAGGACATGAGGTGCCCCGTTAGAATACTGTGTGAATGTAGACACACTCTACAGCTACCTCAAGAGCCAAATCATGCTTTTAAGGGCCTTGTCTGAGCATCTTCAGCTCCACCTGAAGTCAATGAGGGTTGATGGTGCTTAGCATTTCTGAAAAATAGGCCTAACATGCACTGGGCTGTGTTGGTGTTTAGCCAGGTGCTTAGGAAGCACGGTCTTCTCCCTCCCTCTGCAGCTTTGGGCCAATCTGTTTTCTTGCAACAACACAGAAGAATAATAAGAATTTATATGTTTTTTTGAATGGTTGCAGACATTTGATGGAAACCTCCATATGTTGGTCTGGATACAGGTCTGCTTTTTGTTTGTTTGTTTGTTTGACCATCTAGAAGCTTTCTATGGGAGGAGACCAGAAGAGTTTTGCTTGTTTACCTTGTCAAAACCCAGGCTGCAAGCGGTTATAGGAGTGGTGTATAAATACTGGGTAAACAATGGAAAGATCATTGATGCTAAAGGACAATGTTAGCTAAGAAAAGCTCAAGCTGGAAATGAGGTGTTTCTGAATGGACAGTATCTTTTTAGGGGAAATAATAGAAAGAGTTGTCTACCCCCTTCTTTTTAAAGACAGAGCTTTATCATTTATTCAGATTCAGAATGTCTGCCAGCCACAGCAGGGAACAAAAATCAGACACCCAGAAAATCTTCCCAGCTCTAAGGTCCTACAAGTATCCTTTCTGCAAGACGCCTGTGCTATTGAACTGATAGAAAGCTGCCAGAAAAGGAACACTATTTAAGCCTAAGCCTGCTCATGGTGAATTCATTTGAAAATTGAAGCAGATGATTTCAGGGTAATTATTATTATGTTGCTTGCTTAGCTGCAGCTGTGATTTCCTTTTTGCATAGTGTAGACAGAGCTTTACAGAATGTTTCCCAGCACCTTCTGTGATAATTGACAGCTATATGTAAACCCTGCCTATTGTTTCAGCTAGCACAACATGTTCTTAATTGCATGTTTCAGATTAGAAACGGATTGAAAAATGAAAAGACAAATAAAGCAATAAAATCTTTAGAATTTGTTTCACTCATTCACTTTTTATTTATACTCTTGGGTATATTCTCCTCCTGTCACATGCATGTGAACCCAACTGGTATTTAATGGCAGCTTTGTGAAAAAGCTGGGAAAAGACCATACTTCTCCGAAATACAAGTGGTACTTTGATATCGGGTTGTTCATGAGTATTTGAAAGACTTTTTCTATCCAAAGGAATATTCTCTATCTTATTTCCTTTGCCCTATTATCTTTGGAGATTATTTATGTTTAATAAGGCCATGGCATCAAAAAAAATGCAGGGCTAGATTGTGCCGCCTACCTGGAACGGTGTGTAGGAGTCTGATGACTTTTTTTCCCCTCAAAAAAAGGTCCCACAAGCATGCACCCTGCCCCCTGATGACCCTTGCTAGGAGGAAGGCAGAAGACACACAAGACCTCTGCAGAAGGTTTGCTGTAGGAATGAGAAGGGCATGTTGTTGCTTAAGACATTAAGCTATAGGAGATAATGAAATCATGGCCTCTAGCGAAAGAGAGAGACCTACAAGACAACAGCAGATGGTCAAGGCTCTGTGCCCAAGCTACACTGCCTCAGCAGCAACTGCTTAAGCTTACCTTACTACCACAGCTAATCATCACCCCAATTAGCCACAATGGAGGCTTTGCTAAAGCAGGTTTGAGGACAACCGTATAGATGCATGCAAGTAACACAGCGAGGAGACATGAGGAGCAGGTGGGGATGACAGAAAGATTTGGATGCAGAGTGCCTTTCTCCATTAAGAGAATTCTTGCAAAACAGGCTTGAATGGAGGACCGAAGGACTTATACTTTTAAATTGGAAAACAAAACAAAATTTGAAACACTATCACTAACCCAGTAGACCAGCAATAATCAGAAAGCCAGAGAATACTGTATGACACTGGAAAGGATTTTATGCAGATGATGTCATTCTTTCTTTGAATGAATGCTATTAATCTGCATCTGAAGCATAACATGAGGTAATGGAATACATTAATTGCTGCAAGCTGCCAGTGTCTCTAGGCCAGTGGTTACCAACGGCTCTGGAGCCAGCCTCTTAGCAGTTTTCCTCCCGGCCTTTGTGCCCAGCAGATAACTTCCACCTTTGCCCACAGGTTCCCATTTCAGCTTTCCACCAGCCAGAGCCTTTCCTGCTGCTTCCTCTCCTGTGTCCCAGCTCCCCGTGCTCCTGCTGCTTTTTCTTACTGCCAGCTCCAAGAACAGGACCGCAGACCCCAGCAGAGCTTATTCACTTGGCCCCTGCGCTCTGCAGAGCCTCACCTTCGACGTGGACATACCTCGCTGGTTGGGAAGGGACAACTTCAGTTGCCTGGATTGCTCCCCTAGCTCAACTGCAGTGGTGAAAGGCAAGGTGAATGCAGAGGAGCCGTGTGGCATTTTTTCCATCACAAATTAAACAAGTGTGTGGGAGCTCTTTGGTTCAGGTGGGAGCTCATTATTGCGTTCTTCCAGGTTCTCAGCTTTTGCTCAGGAGGGAACCTCAGGGGGGTTTCAGAGCATTGTGTAAATGACCTTGCAGAGCAAGCTATTAGCATTCACTATGTCCACTGGTAGTAACTTACGCTAGGGCAATAGGACTTCCATTCGTGTTTGGGGTTTTGGGGGGTTGGTTTGTTGGGGTTTTTTGGGTCTAATTAGATTGTACATCCTTTGGAGCAGATTATTCTATGTCTAAGATAAGTACAGGCAGATAACTGATACTCAATACAGCTTTTATAGTAATGTATTAGAAGGATAAAGATAGTCCTGGCTATTTTTAGAGTGGTATAAGTGCCAGGTTGCTGACCCCATGGTCTGGCCTGCCATTCCCTGAGGACCAGATCTCAAACTCTGTATCTCAAGTTGTAAGCAAGCAAGAGAATTTTATTTGTGCAGCTGACATGCTGAGGTGCTTAAGGTGTCTGAGATCAGGTTAAGATGTCTGTATGGACAGAGCCAACAACAGCTCCCACTCAAGCCTGAGGTGAAAGGGAAAAAATCAGACTGCTTCTGTAGTTCCTGCTGCAGGCTTTTTTTTGTCAGAGCTAATTACCAAAATCTTCAGAGCCCCCTTCTTTCCATCATTGGTAATCCATCCACAAGCTAACAGTCAAGCAGTTTGGAGGGAGGAGAAGTTGTGGAAGAGGAGAATGGGAGCCAGGTTTTAAGGGATGACTGAGGCAGATGAAGCTAAGAGGAAGATGACAAGCTTGATAAGCAGATAGAGGCTAATGGAAAAGGAGGACGAGAATGGGAACTGGGAGAGAGGAGTCAAAACTGCTTCACCAGTGTGAGACTGATTGGAAAATCAGTCTGGCAGTGAGACAGGGGAAAGGAGTTAGGATGAGACAAAGCAGAAGACTGGAGCTGGATGAAGCATGTACAGAAGAAGCCTGGTAGGCTGAGAGACTTTTTAGGAGGAGAGCTTTGGGGTAGAGCTGGGACTGTCTGGGCAAGGAGGGAGAAGGCAGAGAATTCATCTGGGGCAGAGAGACTGTACAGTAAGGGGATGCTGGTGAAGGAGAGGGACTGAGAGGAGGAAGAGACTCAGCAAGTGGAAAGTACAGTTGGGGAAGGAGCCTGAGATGGGGATTGACAGCCCAAAGGAGGGAGGAAGGAAAGGATTCAACTGGCAAGGAGAAACGGATAGGGCTGAGGAGTGCACTGACAGAGAAGAAACAAAACAGGAGCATGGTAGTGGGGTGGGACAGAGTTAATCAAGCTTGGGAAGGAAAAGCAGAAGAGCATGTCCCTCTTGTAGCACGTATTTCTTTGGTTCATCCTTTCCAGTGTCAGCAAATAGCACTGAAACCTACTGACAAAGCGTGTGCGTGTATGGCATAACACACACACGTACACAAACATGGACACAGAGAGAGATCCTGTCAGATATACAGGGCAATGGTCAAACAGTGGTGGAAGTTCTCCTTTAGCTCATGTGGCAGATGTCTTCAAGACCATTATGCGGGTTCCTGTGTGCTGGGGTACTGAGAGACAACAGAAGCACGTTTCTGGGCTTTCAATGTGCTTTTGTAAACTTAGGAAATAATGGTCATGTAATTTTGTTTTTTTCCTTTATTAACATTTAAAAAACTTAATTCCTTAGTCACTGGGCAATGCTAGAATTAAGGTTGCAAAATCCTCTCAGCCATGAGACTTATACCTTTAACTGCATCATTACCCATACTTTTTTCCTCAGGACTCTTCTTTGCTGAAGGTGCAGGATGGATCTGCTCTGGGATGGATCCAGGGTTTACAGGGTCCCCTGCTTTGTTCGATGTAGAAATTTGCAAATGTGTATTGCCTGAGACAAAGGACTGAGGAAGGAGACTAGAGATTGTCAGAGCTGTATCTTGCCCTGGAAAAGAAAAATCTATCCTTGGTTCTGCTCTAATTCCTATATGATGATAATCAAGTTCTGACAGTTTGACAGCTTATTTAAGAAAGTGTGTTTCTTCTATTCTGTATTCCAGGTTTCAGGTGCTGATGCTTATGTTTGCAACAAAAGTCAATGTAAGTTGTTCCCCGATCAAGTAAAGTGCTGTATAATGCTAAAGCTTCTGAAAAAAAATCAAACTGGGCATTTAAAATTAATGAACAAATGGGTGTTTGTGATACTACAGTGGTGGGTGTTACAGATATTAGTAATTCTGTCTCCACCACAGGGTTTGAATGGCACCATTACTAAGGCTTTGGTACCATGCCTTGAGCAATATGGTGAAAAAGAAATATTGAACAGGAGCTCATTAACGGTGCAATCAGACACAATGTTCTGGCTACAACGGATCCTGTCTCATGGGTTGCTGACCTCTCAGGTCTGCTGGCAGAATAGCACATCTCACTGTTCCTCAGTTTTGCAAAAATGGTCTGGCTTAGCGGGGGCACTGTTTTGCCTGCCCTTTAAAAGCATATGCCCCCCCTCCTCCCCCCCAAAACCCAGATCATTTGACAGAATTTGAGTTAGGAAATGACTACAGATGGAGCTGTGCTGGCAGATCAGAAAGTGTGATTCTATCCCTGGCAGAGAAGGGGTGACGAGTAGCTGGTGGTAGGGCCAGGGCCGTAGACTCTTGGGAAGAGCTGTGATCAAAACACGTCTGACCCTGCTCCGCTGGAGTCCCACCCTCAGCAACGCGCAGCGCGCGGGGTGGCCTTCACCCGGAGCTAAGGACCACGACGTCGGTCTCCAACACTCACTATACAGGACTAAACTAATGCTGCGTGGGTAACCTTTCTCGTGGTGTTTCCTAACTACTGAGCAGTGAACTTTACAGCCTGAATAGTGTTTTCTGGCCACTTTTGTGTGTCTAAGTGCACACGGAAATACACGCTACATAAAATATACGTATCGTGCATATGTATGACTTTCCACAGAAAACTGTATTTTTTGCCACCTTTTCTTTGCCGTGCACCAGAAAATACTCAAGGGGCAGATGAATCAGTCCTATGGCACAGCCAAAATCATGATGAGTCTATCAAGTGGACCTCACAGGGAACATTTAAATCCCATAGGTATTTTAGAGACACTTACTAACTTCTGGTGCTCCTTAAACATTAACAGCTGCTCTGGACTGTTGGATGAATGATGGTTTGGAAAGCTTTCTGTGCAGATCCATGACATAACTGTGTCTCAGTTGAAGAGGAATGCTTCCTTTAATCAAATCATTGTGTAACATGTCTGATTCACCATTGAGTTGCTAAGTAGTGGGTCCCAAGTCGCTGCAGCAGATACAAGGCATAAATTGGGGGGCGGGGGGGAGGGAAATGTGTTTTTTAAAGCCATGCTCATACTCTGAATCTTAGGCCAGTGGTGGACAAAACGTTTCCCAACTTAAATTGGAGTCTGAAAGCTTCTTTGATTTGTGCCAACTGCTGGTGGTCCCAAGAACAGTTTGAAAGGAGAAGCAAATAGGCTGAGTGCAGCAACCAAGCATCGACTGGCAGTGGGTATGCCCTAGTCTTAATCCTTATGCCATCCTCAGAGAAGTTATAAGGATATATAAGGTGCTCTGCTAACTTCATGATAGCAAGTTAGGCACCTCCCCCAGAGTGAAGCCAGATGGCTTTCAGGACATTTTGGGTCATCTCTGTTATTTCAGAAGGCTGCAGTGCAGATACTTGGGCTGAGCTGGGAAACCTGCCCCTCTGCTGTGGTGTTTCTTGAGTGATATTCATGTATAAAATGCTTCTGTTTTGGTTGAGAAGGATTTACTAACTGAAAGGAGGTTTAACATTGGCAGAACTGTAATTTCCACCAACTGGTATGGCTTTTCTGCACTGAAAGAAGGATTTAATGGTAGTTACAGCTCAAGATCCATTCTACGGAAGTTTAAAAGACAACAAGAGATGCAACACTACAGTGACGCGGGTGCTGTGTGCAGGTCTTGAAATGGCTTACAACACCAAGAGGGCCTGGAACACTTTACCAGCACCTAAACCTTCCCTGAGGGAACTAATTTTGCCTGTTAGGAGAAAAATAATGTATTCTTCTTTGAAAGAGGAAAACTGAGTTTAAAAATGGAAATGGTCTCCTGATAAACAGTACCATAAAGCTGGAGGAAGCTTCCTGTGGCACGCTGGATGTGATAACTTGGAATCAATGTCAGTTGGTTGAAGGGGTTATCCGCATGGTAACCATTCATGCTATGTACAAGTGGTGCGATTGATTTTTGTAATCACAGACAAAAGTAGACTCTTCTAGAGCATTGTCAGGCTGTGAAAAGCTTCCAAAGACCAAAGCTGCTGCTGAAAAGCCAACGGGGTGGCCAGCTTCCAGCTTGGCATCCGCTGCTAATGTTCCATCTACCTAAAATTGCCATTATAACATAGTTAGAAAAGGCGTTTTTCATTTCCTGCTCTGCACTGATGTGTAGAGTTACTGTGTGCTGTTAGCAGCTAAATGCTCGTTTTCACTTCAGAAACAGACGCCTTTTTTGAAGGCTGGATCCTGGCAGCCCCTCCATAACTACGGAGATGGAAAAGGGTGCAAGAAGCTGCCTGGACACAAACGTGCATGTATGGTGCTCTTTCCATCAAGCTTGGTTTTCTTTTTCCACTCTCCTCGGCTTTGGTTTCTCAGATGTGAGGCTTCTCTGCTGATACGACTACACTCATGCAGTGTGAAGAGGAGCACTCGCTGCATCTCCCCAGCGTGTGAGAGTGCTCCTGGATGCGCTTAGCTGCAGTCCCTGCCCAGACCTTCTTCCTACGTGAAACTGTTGGTGTAAGAGGTATGGGCTGCTCTGCAGTTTCTAAAATATGTCAGACCTCCTCCATTAAGATGTGCTATGTAGCCTCCATTCTCTACAGATCAGAGCATGATGGCCACTCACGGTGGCCGGCGTTCAGTATGAATCCAATTCATTTTCTCTGAAACTGTTTCAGAAAACAAAACTGCCCTTGTCCTCTCCTTGGATAACGCCTGCCCGCCAGTGGTCATGAGTTACCCTTGAATAACTCTTCCGTACAGATGGTTTTGAAGTTCTGCTGAGTCATCTGTGCAGTCTGGGAGGGTTTGCTGTACACTGGCTCCACACCTGCATTTTCCAGAACAACCCAGAGGGAACTGCCCTGCACCATCACTCGCGGTGTCCCACAACGCTCACATGCAGTACCACGCACCACTCCTCTTTGTCACCCCCACCCGTCTTTGCAAAGCTTAACACAGATTTGCAGCATTCTTTCTTCCTGGGTTGTAGTTGAGTCAGGTCTTAAGCACGAGTTTACTTTGCGACTCTCTCTGCTGGTTCAAGACATTGCTGCCCCAACGTATTGGTTATTGTTCCTGTGCCCCAGGTCACCATTCCCACCAATCTGCCAGCAGGTGGAAATATCTTTACATACACCATTTGCTTCTTTACACAGTTAACTCAAACCGCTAAAGAAGGCAGTCTGAAGTAGCCCCCATGCAGTGGATCAGCTTAGGGACTGTCCACGCAAGCCCTTCTGCTGGCAAAGGAGGAGCTGTAAACTCCATGTGGGACAGTAATGTACTCAATCACAGCTGAAAAAGTAGAGCGACTAGAAGACATTTATCCACAGCCTTGAAATCCATCTGGCTTCAATCTGGACCATTGGAGGTGATGCTAGTGCATGGATGGGATTTTAAATATTACAAAATTCCAACATTATAAACTAAATTAAAATCTAATTACACAAATTTGCAACAAAGGGGGAAGAATAAATGTAATATCTGAACTCCATTAAAGGATTTGCATTTGTATGGGAACATTTGCAAAATTAAATGTTTTAAAAATTGTTTCAGATGATTTGGCCGGGAATAATTATGGCATAAAAACAGACTGTAAATACAAAGAAAACCAAATTAAGCTGGGACATGAGGTAAAGGAAGTTACTCATAAGAATAATTGTTTTATATTTAATATACTTATTTTCAGCAGTCCTGAAACATCCTACTGCAGGATAATTAGAATATAACCTTGTCTCAGGAAACCCAACAGTTGCAAGCCTGATCCTGCGTGTGTGTGCATACATGTCTGCATGTACACTGCTTGTAACAACCCGACCAATGGCAAGGGCGAGTCCTGGGAATGGAAATTTTTCAAAATTCAGGCTGTTTCAGGATTCAGTGTGGAGTCCAACCTGGTGTCAGATGCTCGCTAGTGAGAGCAGAGAGAAAGCAAACAGCACATGAATTAATTTTTCAGTTGATTTTTAACTTGGGAAGGACTACAGGTGCCACTGAAGACCACAAATGATAGAGAGCAGCTTGGAAAGGTTACCCTTGTGGAACGGAAAGATCAAAGGGACAATCAGTTTGGGGAAAACAGTCTAAAAAGTGAACATAACAGGTAGTAGTGGGAGTAGAAAGCAGCAATGCAAATAAAAAGAGAGGATGTAGGAAGGATGTAGGAAGTGCAGAAGAATTCTTTCCAGATTTATAATGATTTGTAGCCAGGCAAACTAAAAAGTCCTTGAAGAGATTTTAAAGTAGCCTGGATATAAATTTGAATGCAGGCCATATTATTTGCAGCTTGGAGTTTTTGTTTAAAAGTACTTGCAATCCCTTTATTGCAGCTGTGGCTTTCTTTAACTTTTTAATCTTTTGCTTGCTGTGTGGCATGAGATACATTTTTAGAGTTAAGGTCTATTCCAAGCCTTAGAGGATCTAAAATCGTAAACCAGATGCTTGGAAACGAAGAGAGGGGGGTTAAGAAACAGAATATTAACATGGTGACATATACGTGTCATATATACAGACACATACATGTACATGTATGTGTTATACATACACAAGTATGTTCTGCAATTTCTTTTGCTCATTCTCTCCATCAGGGCCCTGAGAACACTAACAGTCCCTAATGGACCTGACCAGCCTCACCTGGGACCTCCACCCACCTTAAAAGGGCCCAGAAACCCTTTTAAGCTCAGCTGGGGACCATCAGCCCCTGCCTGAGCTATTTGGTCTCCAGCTTAGCCTGGTTCTGGAGTGCTTTTCTCTGGAGCTCCACGTGTGGACTGGTTTCCCAGCCTGAACCTGGCTCTCTCTTGCTGCTGTGGCCCTACCCGGACATCACTGGACCTGACCTGTGAACTGACTTTCTGGCTTGATCTTGGACCGTGCTTTTGCCTTATGGTCTGGGCTCTTGGTTGGACCTGGCCACCATCTCAGGGTCTGTGGGGTAGGCTGGGGGATCACCTCAGCTCCTGGCTTGCCATCCCTTGGAGAAAAGGCCTGCTCTTGCTGCTCTCTGACACTCTCTCCAAGTACGCACGTGAATGTGTAGAGGCAAGCTGCTGTGGCCACCGCTACCGAAATGACAGAAGATGGTGACTCCTGTCCGCTCTAACTGAAGTCACCTTCTTGCCTAATGAAGAAGGAGCTGTCTCTAAGTAGCTCCTCTTCCTCTGGAGGCAGGAAAGTAGCAGCAGAAGGCTCTGGCAGCATTGCTGTAATACCTCCAACACAGGAGAAAATCTAGATAACAGTTTTATTTTCAGATGTGAAGATCTGTGGTTCAGATTTGGCTAGAGAACTTTGCCCACAAGTAAAGATAATCCTCTACTCAGTGTTTCACCTCACTGGCCTGAGCCTGCAAAGCATTGCTTGTCTAGGTAAGAGATGTGCGCTGATGTGGTTCGTGTGAGTGTTTCCAGAGCTTGGTGCTTAGGTCGTACTTTCTGTTTCTTATCAGTCAGATCAATGTGCTTGCGTTTTGTAGGTCAAGAGGACTGGGACTCTGCAGTTGATGGTATTTCTGCAGTAGACTTCCAGAATCAGCTTTCGATCACTTTTTGTCACTGCATCCAGTCAACTCCACGATATCGAGGAATGGTTTTGATCTCAGTAGTAACAGGAATGGGCAGCGGGTCCCAAATCTGAAAATAAGGAGCAGCTATTTGCACCTCCATGGCCTCTCTGTGCTCCCGTTGGGAGCTGCTTAAAAGGTGTACACCAAATGGTCAGCCAAGGGGTAGGATGATAGAAAAGCGAGTGAAGGCAGCTTCAGTCCTTCCTCTCCTAACCTGCAACTTCTCAAAAGCTGCATCCAGATTGGGGAAAATAAGGTGGAACACACAATGTCTCCTCATGCAGCCTGGGTAGGGAAAGGGTGCTTTGAAGTTGGGAGAGCAGCAGTGTGGAGAACAACTGGATAAAGAGACAAAACACACAACAGCAAGATGGGCCCTGGGAATGGGAGTAGGGAATGAAGAAGTAATTAAAAAGTGTGTGTAAGTAGAAAGGGTATTAAAAAAAAAAAAAAAGCTTATAAGCAGCTTGCAGGAAAAAGGGGAGATGCAAAGGTGGGTACCATGAATTTGGCCCCCATAAACCAGACTGAAATTATCACGCTTACTTCACTCTACAGTCCGTAGCAGTGGAGTGAATTGTTTCTGCATCTCTTGGTTTGTGTGATTAAAATGTTCTTGGCATCAGCTTTGGTTTTAATGTGATTGGTTTTTAAACATAATTAGAAGGCTTTTTACAGCTTTGTGTATTTCTATTTAAGAGACAACAAAAGTAAGGCACAGTTGTGTTTTTTACCAGAGAAGGATCTCTAAAGCATTACACCAGAAGGGCACTACAGTCTTGATAATAAGATCATGCATGGTGGAGTATTGCAGAACTGGCTCTGAATTTTTGCAGACAATGCCTCTGACTCAAGAAAAAGCACAGCCTGTGGTTTGTGAGCCCCATTGATCTCGGTGCCTCGTTGTGCAAGCTGTTCACAGGATCAGGTACACAAAAAGACGCCTTAGATGGGGGAGGAGAGGTTCAGTTATGTTTCAATTCTCTATGAACTTTTTTGATTCGGTGACATTCACTTTCTTTTTCCATTTGAAGTTTACTGCAGAGGCTACAGTAAGATCATGAGTGACTCTAGGCATGAGTGGTCCCACTAAGCCAAGGGGATAACTCATGTGCTCAAATGATGCCTGTAAAACTTGATACAAGAAGCCCTTAAGCATATGCTCTGGCTTTCTGAGAGTGCACTAGTGGGACTTAACAGACCTGCAAATTCTTTCCTGAAGATAGGCGCAGGGAAAATTACTCCACAAGGGAAATACCTCTCTAGAGAGGGATTCACAGCTGTGCTACGTACTCTTCCCTCTCTCTGCGTGCTGGTGCCCGAAGCCTTTGGGGAGCTGAGCTGTTCTTTGCAAGCTCCTCTCCCATCTGTGCCCAGCATCTGCCTCACGTGGCTGGGTCTCTTTATCTCGGCAGGCCTGCCCTCCGTGCTGGATTTCTTGTGGTCAAGTATTGACCGGGGCTTTTGTCACCCCTGACAAACTCGGTATTTTTAAGAAATGAGTGCGTGCCACGTTTGGGGTTTTATGGGCTGGCCAGCCACTCCTCTTGTAGGATTTCTATGGCAATAATATAATTTACGTATCTCAAGGGAACTATGCCAATTTAAGCCAGTGGAGGATCTGATGTCTTAACTTTTGCTTTTCCTTGTGTTGCCTTGAGCTTATCTGCGAGCTTAATTGTGCATCAGTGTCAGATTCTCCTCTCCGCAAATGTATGCACATTTAATTCACCAGTATGGCTGTTCCACGGCTTGATCAAAATGAGATATATGTCATATTTCTGTGATGTAGAAAAGGCCTTAACACTTGCTGTAAAGACAGGGCTGGGGAATGATTTGCCTCTGAAGGAAATAAAGTGTGCTCTTTCTGTTGTACCAACAGACAAACAGCTTGGAGGCCTGCTGTTGCACCCTAGAGCACATTTTGATGTCGCCTTTCAAGGCATTACAGTGTTTAAATAGAAGATAGAGTTGTTGTGAAATGTCTTATCCCTTCTTGGTGAAAAGGGGCTTCAACGGGGATGCGACGAGCCCATGGCACAACTTTCTGGAAGGGGTGCAATGTGCAGCTGGACCTGAAGAAGCCCGAGCAGAGGCTGCCAAGCCAGCCTGGAGAAACAGCCTGGCCAGGTGGGAAATGGGGCTGGATGTCGGCTCTCCGGGCTGCCTAGCAGCCTTCAGTCAATCTGTGAAAAACCAAACCCAAAGTATTTCTCTCCTTACTGCAGTGAGAAGCCAGCATTGAACTTACTTATGTCACTGTTGCTGTCCTATGCCTAGTTTTCCTCTGTCTTGCATGCTACGTGGGTAATTCTTTATCGATGTGTGAAAATGTGTATAGGATGCAGTCATGCTGCTATGATAGGATTTTGGAAAATGAGATCCGTGGCTTTTACAGTGTCGGCCTTGTGAAATTTTGGGACAGCTGCAAGACTGCAAGTGCTGTGTTTTCAACTTGCATTCATTTGCTAAAGTGTGCGTTGAAAATTTTCTATGCTCCTCAGCATTGGAGCCTGACATTTGCTAGCCTTAGTTTAAAAAGATTTAACAAAATCACTGGCCATGGCTAGAGAAAATGATTTTTCAGGAGACCCAACAAACAGGGAAAGTACGTAGCAGGATTATTAACAGAAAGGCACCAGCTGTGGCCATGACACTTAGAAAAGGTGCTCTAAGTCTGGCTTGCGATGCACCGCTGCAAATGCTCCGTATATTATTTGAATGCCACGTCTTAGTCAGGGGAACAAGGCTAAAGGAACCTGAAGCTTTGTTGTTGATCTGTGCCTAATGATCTGCAATATGCCTGGCAAAGTAAACATCCCAGTAATCAAAGAAACTTTAACTTGTTTGAAACTTTTCAATAGGATGGGGATTTTTTTCCTCTTTGTGGATTTCTTATATTCGCATCTGTACTGGGAAGGAGGCAAGGGAAAACATTTCCAGAGAAAATAATGATGTTTTGCTTGTTGCCTTTTAACACTGCAATGTTTGAGCCACTAAGCTAACTTAATGTGCTCAGAATGTGATATTGGAAAGACTTCTCCCATACATGTCTGTGGCAAATATAATACTAGAGTGGCATTGAATGGCAAAAATACTTGGGAAAGAAGGCATGGGATGAAATGCTTTTTAATCATTCAGAGATGTTAAAATGTTTATGGTTGAATCTAAAGAAAAAGCATACCACTGAAAGCATCTTGGCAAGGTGCACTTGTGTTACCTGTATAGGTGTTTCTTTAACAGATAAAATAAAAGGCTTAGCAAAAAATGCTGGCAAACCACACTGTATTTAAATGAACAGTTCAGAACCTAGAGCTACTGAGAAAGAAAGATCAGAGTGAACTGGTGAGCCGAGGTGAAGGGGAGATGCAGTGGAAAATACGAGCAACTTCATGAGAAAGTTCAGAGATGGGAAGAAACCTGTCTGTCTCGGTTAGGAGTAAAAATACATGGGTGCAAGGGAGTAAAAGGGCTGTAAAAGTACAGAGCCTGCTGACCTACAAAGAAACGGTTCTTTCTCAAAGGACAGAAGCAGTTTTCAGTGGAAAGCCAAAAGCTCTGGGACTTGCTTTTCATGGCTACATCTACGCTAACTTCAGAGCACCGGCCCAAGCTCAAACTTGCCTCGTGTTTGGACACAAGACTGTGCTCAGGGCCTTGGGTGAGCTCCATCTCGGGGAAGAGGAAGGGAGTCTGAGCTGGCTCAGCCCTTTCGTATAACCCCAGCAATATCATATCCCGCACTGCGGATGAGCCTTCGCCTTCTCCCAAATCCTCTGTCCCGGATCTTGTGATTCCGTGTGGCAATTATCTCCCTCCCAGAGGGGCTTAATGTCACAGCACGCCACGCATCAAGCCCTGCTAGATGTGTGGTGCGCTGAGCACAAGGCGGTGGTCCAGCCTGCTCCTCATCCCGCTCGGCGCAGGTCAGCAGCAGCATGGGCACAGCGTATGGCAGCCGCTGGGGCTGCCTTTGGAGAAAAAGGCAGCAGTGGTTTAACCAGTCTGGTTTTAATTTCTTTCTTTTTTTTTTTTTCTCCTCAGACTTTGGCATGTCATCGTGGAAGGCTCGGCCAGGCAGGAGTGCGGCCAGCCTGCAAACTGCTGAGGATGAGTCTCTCGCTCTTGGCCTCCTCGTGCGTGTCTGCGGGGAGGATGCTGCACGTGGAGTGGGCACGGCACTAGCCTGGGCAGAGCTTGCCATGGGGAAGGAGACCTCGGAGGGACGCTGGTAGAAGACATTCTCCTCAACCGGTGCTCTGCTCTGTGGCCGGTCTTTCGTCCGATCTCTTGTCCCGTGACCAGACACGCGAGGCTTTGTGTGCTGGGAGGAAAGCAGGCTGATGTCAGGCTGTGGCGGTGGTTTAGGTAGGGTGAGGATCGCCTCCCCTGCCTGGAGGAGCTGTTGCTGGGAAAGCTCTCCTCTGATTACCCCTGGGGGAGCACCACAGCCATTGGGGCTCTTCCAAGGAGGGAGAAGGACAAATAGTCTTCAAACAGCTTTTAGCATAGCATCTTAAACCCAGGTATTCTTGTCTGGGATGCTCTGATATCATTAAGATGAACGTGGTGTAAATAACTAGATGTGGCATCAGTGATCATGAAGTTCATTGAAATGCCAGGTTAGTAATACCTGGAAAAAAAAAGGTGAAGCTCTGTCAGTGAATTGTGCCCTATATCACCTGACTAACCTGAAGCTGGACAGATTTGCACCTTCCCTTGGCCGCAGGGGTCCACACAGGTGACCACCACGCAGAGCTGCAATATATACATGTAAGTAAAAAGTAAGGCTGGGCCAAAATTCTTCGATGGAATGCGTTTCCGTTATAGAAAGCCAGCTTCTCCAAATGGGAAGGAACCGATTCAACTTATGGGACAATGTAAAAGCAAGCCCCCTTTAGGACATGCTGCGAGGGGAGGAGATACAGGACATTGCCATGCAAAATGTCCCAGCCAGGACCAGCTCCTTGCTCGGAGCAGCGGGGAGCGGTGCACGGCCGGGTCCCTGCTGAGATCTTTGCCTGCCCCAAGGAAAGCGCCTGGCTGCTGCTGACAAGGGAGAGTTGTGAGTATCTGGGGTGACAGCTACTGCTGGAGAAAAGGGGAAAAACGACCTCCCCTCGCAGCAGCGGTTGCTGCCCTATCTCTCAGGCCCCGCTGCAGGAGTGGCAAGCCCTAGAAATGCTCTGAGCACCAGCTTGAACCAGGTAAGCCAAGATCCTCTGGCTTCCATCTGAATAGCGCCAAATGAGGAGCTGCAGAGCACAAGCTAATAGACAGCAGTTCTTTTTGTCGAAACCTTTATGTTAATTCAATACAGACTGCTCATGGAATTTCCCTTCTCTGAGAAAATCTCAACTTCTATAGAGAAATAGCGCTCGGTCTTGTTTTTCGTTTCAGAACTTCAGAAGTTCCCTCAAAAATTCCCTGAAGCCTTAATAATAGATTCTCAGTTGCGTGTCAGTATGTAATGTACACTATAAAATTTTCACGTTTGATGCTCAGCATAGTTAAATTTACCACAGTGCTTCACATTCAATATATACCAAGAATTCTAGCAAAATCACATATTGTTCAACTAGAGATTTATCATGGGGTGCTTAACAATGAATTATTTAAAAGTACCTAATGTATCATGGTTTCTTGAGAGCCTAATGTGTGTATGTGTATATATTTATACATAAAATACCTGTGAGCCATTACAGAATACCAGTTTCTGAGCGTAGGGGTTTTGAGCGTAAATCTAGATGTTTAAAAATAAGTGTCCTCCTGAAAATGCAGTGGAATTTTAGAAAGAAAAAAGCCTTAATAATCTTTCCCTTCAGATATACACACAGTCATTTAAAGGGAATCTGTACCCTGCAGGGCTCCTTTTAGGTGAAATTTTAAAAGTATCTAAATTCTGCCAGGAAGGATTTTTTTTTTTTCAATGTGCACATTGATGTGGCATTTTAGATCTCGCTGAAAACTTTTAAAGAATTTCCCTCATTTGCAGGTTTGAGAAGATTACTATGTGCCTCCTACTAGCAATCATCCACAGTACTTTTCCCAAAGTACTCTACCGAGTGGGTATGCGCTTCCTTTTTACTGATGGAAGAACAGACAGGAAAAGATGAAGTGGTCTGCCCGGGATAAACAGCCTGCTATGCTGCCTTTTCCAGGCCCTTGGGACTGTATTTTCTACCTGCCCGGGGCGGGGGGAGCCTGCTGGGGTGACACTGAGCTGGGCCAGCGATGGCTCTTTGATCCCTAGTTCCCGCTCACTCGAGGTAAGCGGGTTGAAGAGCGTCGCCAGCTCACAGTTGCCTCTTCGGCTGCTTTTTCGGATGGCTGTGGGAATAACCTCACGGGGCCGGGCTTTCAGTTCTGCGTTTTGTCATCTGACCCAAACTGACTTTGAGTTGACTGGTTTTATGTTCGAGGGTGGATCAGCTGGCACCATCTGACATGCCCCATGCCTCCCTGGGGACCTGTCTCCTCTTTGACACCTCCTTGAGTCATTCTTGTAAAGCCACTTGTGCTTGATTGCAGAGGAAGGGCACCTGTTCTATTCCTGTGGACATCCACGTGGTGAGAGGGCTGGATTTTCACACGGCCGGGTGGGATGCGGTTTGACTTCTTTTAGTAGAAGAACATTTTCCTGCCGGCTCCAGGGAGTTCGCTGTCGTCTTTCATTTTGACTTGCACATTGGAGCAGCACCTATTTTGAACTTATTTAGGTCCTCTCAAAGAGATGGGTGACCTAGGACTTCCTTTGGCCCCAGCAGCAGCTGTGGTGGGTCCTTCTTTCTCAGGCACCTTCTGAGGAAGGGCCAGCATCTGATGCTTCCTCCCTGATGACTCTGGTGACAACAACCTGAAGCTTTCAGACAATGAGTAGCAGAAGAAGGAGCCAGATGACATGTATTGTAAAGGCCAGCAGGACAGACTTTCAGGGACAGCTGAACAGGACAAGTAGAGGTCCAGACCTAATTTTAGAGGTCACTCGATCTCAGGTTTGTGACCGGTCAGGCTTGGTATGCTAGTTTAAGCTTACGGTACCTGCAGGATCATGCTCCTATTGATGTGTTCAGGCTAATGGCAATTCTGGGTTTTTTTGTTTGTTTTTTTTTTTTAGCAAGTCAGAGCCCAAGTCTAAAAGCCAGAGGGGGAAGATGAGCACAGTCTCTAACAAAAGAATCACCCCTTTCTTGTCTAACTGGAGTTGTAGAATACAATATTTCTCCTGAAGATAATCAGTCCTCGAGGGTCTGATTTTTCCATAAATCTCTAATTCTGTGGAGAATCCCCTCTCTCACCCTGACCGGCCAGGCAGTGGGAAGGCAGGTTGTGCATTTAACTTTCGCCTTCCGTGTAGCGAATATTTCTGTCGCTGCCGGGCAGGAGGCAGGACGGGTTACCCACAGCAGGGAACCTGCCACCATTGTAAGCCATAAATGTTTTCAAGGTATAATTTAGGTGAACTGAAGAGGAAAAATAGCCCAGAGACGGTGCCTGTGGCCAAAAGCTCAGACAGAAGCGGTCTCGTGTCTCTACGTGGCTCTGCAATGAGCTGCTCTGCATCTTCCTGCCTTGGTTTCTCCCCTGTGAAAGAGAGAGATGAAAGGACTCATCTCTCTTCTGCAGACCCTGCGTGATTCGATGTGGTTTGGAGGGAGGCCCCCTGAAAAACTCGAAGGCTGGGGAAATGGTGGTCGTGTTCTCTTAAGGCAGGGTCTGGTCTGGACGCTAAACTTAACAAGGGAAGGATGTAGCACGGCCAAAGCGCTTACAGCCGAGCCCAAGGGGTGCCAGGGGAGTGCAGGCACGGGAGGAGGTAGAAGGGTGAGGCGACGCGAGAAATATTTAATTGGGTTCATTTGCTAAAGACATCACGTGCTGGCTCCAAACGCAGAACCTGATGGAAAAGCTGCCACCACCTCTCCGTCGGGGAGTTTGGATTTAAAAAAAAATAAAAATTAAAACGCAAAAGCCCCCCTCCCAGCCCAGGCCCCCTCCCCTGGCCTTCTTGCGGGGGGGCACGGG
>NW_010972809.1:4582532-4701308 GCF_000737465.1 Haliaeetus leucocephalus | reverse complement strand
TTTTTTTTTTTTTTCCTTTTCCTCCCCTCTCTCCCTTCCCTTTGCAACCCTGCCCGCACATACCGACGGCTCTCCGGGGCTGGCGGCTGCTTCCCAGCCCCGCTCCCTAATCTGCATTTTATTTTGGGGGGGGGGGTGGTGGCGGTGGATGTGACCGCTGCGTTGGCAAAGGCCCGCTTCTCCCTCTCCCTTTTTGTTCAAATTTAAGGAGGGAATGACTTTTCGCGTGGGTCCTGCACGGTGTTTCTCCGCCGTGGCTTTCGCACGGCCATCTCTTCCCCCGAAAGGACGAGTCCTGCCGGTGAGCGGGGGAAATCGGTGGTTTTAAGGCGTAAATAAGATGTCATTTGTGCTGCAGGGGAGCTTCGGGAGGTGCCTGGGATTTACGGATAGCCGGGGGATTTCAAACTCTTGCTCCACATAACTTGCATAAAGAAGTGACGGCGTTTATAATAACCTTTAAAAACCCCAGCCCAGCAGCACCCAGAGTAAAGTGGGACTGGGCTTCAGGGGGTGCTTGTTGCTTCAAGCAGTCCAGCCACTTCTCTGCATCTCCGGTTTGGGTCCGAGACCAGGAAAACGGACCTGTTAGCGTAAGGGCTTTATTTCATTTCTGAATCTTTCTGTTATCCTTGCGGATAAAGTAGTAGGAGTGAACAACTTGACAGGCTGTGTGCTGTGTTTTGGATTTTTCCTTGTTTTTCCTATACCGTGCAGTAATACCCTAGTGAAGAACCATTAGTCAGAATAACATTTTCCAGCCTCCTTTTATGTCAGTTGCAGTCAGTTTCTTCTCCTGTTTGGGTCCTTTTATGCAGCAACAGACAAAAGAAACATTAAAAATTAATGATTATATTCCTCAACAGTCTGTAGACTGAAGGGGTGGTTGCAAGTAGTCTATTTTAAGTGGGTGTGAATTCCATTTTTACAAAACCATGGTTGTCTTAAAAACAAACCCCCTAAATTAATACTTACAACAAATGCTAAAAATTCTCCGTACTTCCTCCTTGGAGTAGCTATCCTTAATCAACTTGTCCATATTAGGGGCCATTCTGAAGTTTATATAAATTTTTAAAATTTATTCCTAGTTTGCTAAACATGAGGTAGTATTACTATTAAAAAAAAAAGTGAGAAGTGGTTAATTTTTTATTTTGTTTAGCTGGAAGAGTGGAACTACACCCATCATTTTCTTTTTTAAGTTCTTGTGCGTAAGTGGTTTGCAATAGTTCTGTGGGAGATTTCACATCCTGGAGGATTTCAGAAACTAAACAAAATGCTCCTTAAACTGGAAGCAAATCATAAGAATATTTGAAAAGAAAGTTTTGTTAATTTTGAGAAGGATGTAGATTTGGGGATGCAAATGTAAGTTTGTGCCAACTTAGCAGCGAATCGGTGTGTTAGGCTATTAAAAGAATTCCCCGGTCCATGGGGTTTATCTGTACCGGGGCTTTGCTGGCTGCAGCCTCCTGCAAGTGCAGGGGCTGCTGCAGCCACGTAGGACCACGCCAGGGCAAAAACTTGCTGTGCAACAGCTTGCAGGTGGGTCAAGAGCCACTGTGATTCTCTGCTGTATGCTGATTTTTCGGCAGAAATATCCCATGGGGAGTTCTTCTAGACGTGCACGCTCCATGTAAGGAACTTGGAGGTAGCTGATGTCACAAATAGGGTGGATTATTGCTGATGCAGTGTGCGTTTGCCCTCCGCTCTGCTCTCCCCCCACCCTGAGATGAAGATCTGTATCTTAAAGCCCGATGTCAAATTTTGTTTAGTTTTCTGGATTTATTTGCATAGGACACGAGTTGCTGGAAGACGTTTTCTGGCTAGAAAACAGCTGACAAATGTGGAAAAGTGTCTTAGTTTTCTCATGCTTCCTGAGTAATTCTAAAAGGAGTTTCACCCTCATGTAGTTTTCTTAAGGTGCTGGAACATTTCAGTCCGTAAAAGGATAGGTACAGAAATTTTTCTTGCTCATCGCTGATTTCCGTAGCTGTTTGAGAATCAAAGGGAGCAGATAGATACCTTTGTTTTCCTTATTAATGCATATGTCTCATAACTTTTCTTTCTCTTTTTTTAGCATTCGGATTAACTGACCCCTTCGACAAGTTTATGGAGCTGTCATCTCTCTGCTTGCTGTACTTCCCATTTCTGAGAGGAGAAAGTGGTGTATGAGATCAGAGGAAAATGCCTCGGACAAAGCAGATACATCCCAGAAATCTGAGAGGTATGTAGCTCTCAGCTGACAAAGAAAAGCTGTGAAAAACTCGGTTGCAGTTCCAGTTACGAGGTTAAAGGAATACACATTTAAGAAGTCTATTTTGATCCGAAAATAGTTTGCAAGCAAGTTTTAGGAGTTGTCTGTGAGACAGCTCTAATTTTGAGAGAAATAAGTGGAATCTGTTCTTATGCCTGCAGTCTGTGTGCTTGACAGCATTCTTGATATCCTCCAGCGTACAGCAGTAACTAGCATGAACTTTGAAAATGCAAAGGAAGACGTAGTTTCCTTACCAGGGAATTTACAGTTGAAATATACAGGGAGGTGGGAAATGTGTGTAATGCAGAAGCAGCATGAGATCTGACAGGCGGTAGTTGTTTTTCTTAATAGTAATCAGTTTGGCTTGCTTTTGAGGGGATCAAACTCTCCTCCCGTGCATGCCTTCTCGCTGTTTATCATCTGTCACCCACGCTACCTCGGGCATTGCTAGGTTTGACCTTGGTCTCCTTGCTGTCCCGCCTTCGTGCAGCTAAATGGTAGCTTCTTGGCTATGGAAAGGAGCAAGCAGGCAAGCGATCTGCTCCACGAACTGGCGAACTTACGTGCCCAGGCATTTCCTTGAACAAAATCCCAGTGCACTTAACTGAGCCCAGGACTGGCAGATGAATGTCAGGATTCTGATCCCATGGTTATTTGTTACTGTCTTGGTAGAAGTGGCCCTGGAGGAATTAAATGAGGGGAAAAACACAGGTCGGTTAACGAGCAGATGTATATGTTGAGGGAGAGCCCACTCCCATCCCTGCCCTCATACTCGGCTTTCGGGAGAACATGCTTCCACCTGCACCCCCACGTGTAGCTGTCATCAGCTTTTTTTTAATGTGAATTTTACAGTTGCAGTATGGAAGCATCCCTTCAGAGAATAAAAGCGATTACAAAACCACAAACATCGACATAAAGTTTTAGGGGCAAGAACAGCATTTGATTCCGGTTTTAACTTTTTATGCCAAAACGCAACAAACATCCGCATGTGTTTCAGTTAGTTTGCAGTTGAGAGGCTCTCAAGTGCTAGCGCATACAGCTGTATCCAAGACCTCATGTTCGTGGACTATTACCACTACTACCACTAACAGTCTCTGCTGGAGAAGACATTTTTGCAGCGTCTTTGTTCAGGAAGTGCTGAGTAGCATTGTTCGGTGTGATGCATAAACCTCCATCACAGATCGGGAATTTCACATTTAGGTGATGCCGTTTCCCCTTCTTGCTGAACGTGAAGCAATAAATTAGAGCCTGATTTTTAATGTTGCTGCTTACCAAGTTGCTGACATAGCTGAGCTTACATTTTCTGATCAAATAGGAGAGTGATCTAATTTTAGTACTCTGATACCTACTCTTGTATTGCTTGAAACTTAATAGGAGTTAAGTCTATTTTAAAGCTTCCTATTCACTTAAATAAATGCATTTAGAATAAATAATCTAATTAAACTCTTAATTGTGTAAGAAATTAATTGCTCTTTTTTTTCCTTGCGTAATTTCCCCAGTCGTTTAGCTTTTATCACCCGCTGTAATAGCAGTTTTCATCAGTTCCTATTTTTCCACAACTAATGGAGTTCTTGCATGAATTAAGATGGGTTAAATGTGGAGAAGGGAAATAGAGGTATACAGTGAGCCCATAATTTGAAGTGATGTTGGAACGGTTAAATGGTTGCTAAAACTACACAGGTGCTACAAACTTCAACACGTTGTGAGCATATATTGCTACTATCATGGGTTATTAGAGGTGAAGTGATTTGAAAAATCAGTTTACTTCTCATTAGTTATGCCCTATTTCCATTTTTAGTCTAGATAATGAGGAAAACTGGATTTCAGTTTCTGTAGTCATTTTATCAGTCTCTGAGAATATTGCAGAAAATATTTGCTTAAACCCTCAGGTTTTGCTGGAACTTGAGGAGGCTGAAAGATTTCACAGGTCTGTTTTCTGACAGCTTATTTTTATGTATGCAAAGTTAGACCCATCTTAAGTTGGCAGTCTTAACCATTAAAACTTTAAAAAATGTGGGTTTTAGCACTGTGGTTTAATCCATGGTAATTAGTACCAATGATAACTGAATCTGCAGAAAGAATAAATGTCTGTGGTTGAAGGTGGAACTCGGCAAACTCTTACGTTTTATAACTTTTGGGAGACAAATATGTAAGATTAAGTAATCTGTATTTTTAGAGTAAAAGGTATTTTTAAGTTGTCTAAACCTGATTGTCACCTTTTGTACTATGTACAAAGAACACTCCATGGCCTTACCTGGCTTCTCCCTCCCTTGTCCCAACTCCTCTCGTTGCCCCATAGCAATCAAATTGCCAGCGGCTTTAACTGGATTTGTCCAGTGCCCATCAATGTTTAACTTCTTTGAGAGATCGCTGTTGAACAACCCTTGACATTCTCTATCCTGTTGTGCATCAGATGAGTTACTTGGGTTGCCCTTCCAGTCCAAGTCAGCCTGGAGAATAAACAGCCAAGTCCAAGAACCTGAAGTATTTTCCCCTAAAAAAACCCCAACACAATCCCTCTCTCCTTCCCCTCCCCAAAAAACACACAGAAAGAAACCCACCATAAACACACCCCCCCACACTCCCCATTAGTTTGAGGTTTGCTACAGCATAGGAATAAGTTTGAAGGTTTTAATATTGCCTGTGTTTACTGTAAGCCACCTTATTGTCCGGGGAAAATGAAGTAGCATTGTTTAATATAGAGAGCTAAATTTAAGATTTTGGCAGGAAACCCTAAGGCTCTTCTTTTTGTGACATGGCTTGATTTTACTCATTTTGTATACTTCTGAGAGAGCTGACAGCCTTTGGCAGATTAGCAGTGGCCCTGGAGTATCGGGATCAGTGAAGATCAAATTTATTTTTCGTGGGGTGTTTTTGTGTGCTGAGGTCCTCTCCCCCTTGGCTTTCGCTGTTTGTTTATAGATGAGTCAATATAGTGCTATGCTAACCTGATTTTACAGCAGGGAAAAAAAAAACCACCTGTATCAAGAAGGCAGGATATGGGAAGCATTATTTTGCAAATAAAAAAAAAAATTAGATTAGTTGGCCATTGGTTTTCATGACTATGTGTTAGTGACATGGTTTTAATGCCCAGCTGTGGCTGAATGAGCATGTTGTATCTGAAGGGTACCAATAAGGCATCTGCTGTGCTGTGCTCATTTCATGATGTTGTTTTGTCACATCAGCCTTCCCTCCTTCTCACTGCAAACACATCCTTAGGTGAAAAATGTTAGGGTCACCAGTGGACTGCTTTGGTAAGAGGAGTTGTGCACAGTGTCAGTCTCCTGGCTAACTTAGCAGTCGTGGTCATCCCCAGCAGTAGGGGTGAGTGGCTAAAATTTGAGAGAAATTACAGTTTTGCAGGTCTCAAAAGGATATGGATCAGATGCATGCAAGTTCTGGAAAAGGCTTAGTAGTTTCAAAGGCAAAGGGCAAAGGTATGCCTAGGAAAAGCCTGGCATCGGTTGCCTGTCAGCTGTGTGACTGGAACTGAGTTTATAAGCAGGTGTTCCTGATGTTGTCTTAGTCTCTTAAAGATGTGTGTTGTGTTGCTAATCAAAAGCATCATCACTCCCTCTCCAGAAAGTAAGAGTGCTGCAAAAGAGGAAAATATCTGTCTTATTCAGACATCCAGAGGTCATCTTTTCTTAATTTACTTTATTTGTTGCATGAAGTTTTAACTCACTAAAACTAAGAAAAAGACTGCTTTGCATGCAGTTGCACCCTATATTTGCATGGCCAGTTGATAAACAGGTGTAACAAAACATTTCATAGAAGCTGTAATGTATTCCCAGAAGTACAACATTAGAGAATCGTGCTTTTAGCAGGGCTGAGTGGGCTTGGTTTGTTGTCAGATGGTTGTGAGGATACAGAAGGAAAAACAACTCCTGTTTTTGTTTACTTAGAAGTACCCAGTTGTAAAGTTTAAAATGAAAACGTATTTATTATGTGTACAATGTTTAGCACAGTGCTCTGATTCACCAATACAAAACTGTAACAAAAATATTTTGAACTTCTTCTCTTTCTGGATAAGCTTTCTGTTATTTTTAAGTCAAATTGTTGCTGTTTCTGTTTTTCCCTTCTCAATCAAATATTTCTATTTGAAACAAATGGCGGACAGGCCCATAAAATTTAACAGCTGTCTCCAAATCTTTTAACACTTTGCATTTGATAAGGAAATGCAAGTATAATATGAATAGCTTTGCTCAATAGCTTGATAGCTTTGCAGTAATCTGAAAAGCGTGCTTAAATTTGCTGGAAAGCTGGATACATTCTGGGCCTTACGATGTCCAGAAGAGCTAGGCATCTACCATGTCTTAAGTGTGATTTAGCAAAGACTCTTTGAATTGGTTTAAAATTGTAATGTGTTTTCAGTCCTGAAATAGGCCCGTCCACACTGAAAGCTGACAGGTTGATATTTCTTATTAGTGTTTGGTCGTGTAGTCTATAAAACTTGAGAATCGATTGGTGTGCTGTGCTTCAGTTCATGATTTGCATCAAATTACTTAAAACCGCTGAGATTTTCTCAAGGCTCACTTCTGTAACTTGTGCTTGCTTGGTTCAAAAGAAATGTGCAAGCACAACAGTTGACTTGAGGTCTTGGTGTTGTTTCTGAGACAAAAATAATGCTCCGCTTCAGGGTGTTTCTGAGGGGCTGTTGATGCAGTATTGGTACATCAGAAGCTCTGGTGGTCCATGCTGTGTGGTGTACCTGTGGACATCTGTAAAGATGCTGCGTATGTGTCCTGCTTAAATTTCTGGAGCATGTGTGAGACACAGGTGGAACAAGAAGTTGGAGATTTGACTCGGTGACTTTGTTATAGAAATATCCCTTGATTTGGCAGCAGTTCTTGTTTCTGTATATCTGATCGTTTTGTATAATTTCTTCTACAAACCAAATTTGAACCCCAGACCTCCCTCATGAACGTAGAGAGAATGCATGGCTCTGTTGGTGTATCATCCACTGGAGGACTAGCAGATCAACTTGTAATGCAATGAGTAAACCAGATCTCTTGTAGACCGCAGAAGTACTCTCTCTGTGCCTCGTATTTCTCATCTGGGATGTAGAATGATGATGTTTCTCTTTTTTTGTTCTTGTTTTACTTGTTTAGAGTGTAAGACCTCTAGGCTGTTTCTTACAGTGTGAATGGTACGACGCTTGCACATTAGAGATCATCTTGACTGCAGTCCTTAAATTTTATTGTAATGTGAATAATGTCTATATTTACATGTGAAAAACTGTCTAAAATACTCATGCGGTGTAAGAAAGGCTGGATTTAAAGGGTGTAATTTGCCACCCTTTCCCATCACCTGTCCTGTTCCTGTCTTCTTGTTCCATGTCCCTGAATTTGATCATGTGTTTTCAACAGGGTCGAGTCCTATTTACTGCACAGGATGGTTGGGGCTTATGTCAGTGGCCACAAGTGATGGACAAAAGCCTGTTGAGAGTGGATTGCAAGAGGGGAAAGAATCGTGGGGTGGATAACACTGTTCAGTATTGCCTTGACACAACTGTGTTTAATTCCTGCCTCTACCACTGAGTTTCTTGCATGAGACTGAGTGATTCTGTTACACCAAACCTTTGCAGCCAGCTACTAACTGCGTGTGCTGCATTTTGCCTGAGCTGAGATGCCCAGGCACAAATTCCAAGTTTTTGCAACTGCAGTAAGTCCACTATGGCTACAGTTTGGATGCAAAACACTGCGAAAGTGCTAAGTACCTTTAAAAAAAAATTTAAAAAAAAAAATCAAGGTCTAGGTGACTTGAGCTGAAGATCCAAGATTAGCCAACACTTTTGGCAAATCTTTTAATCTCTCTATGCCTCTGTTTTCTGCCTGTAAATTGGAGATACCAGTACTGCATCGGCTGCTAAGGGCTCAGAAGATCCAGTTGTTAGTGTTGCGAAGCAGACGCTGGGAGGCTAAGTAACGGAAAAGATGATGAAGAAGCTGGTAGTAAACAGAGCCAAGCAGTGAGCACAGCCCGTTTTGCGCACTGGCTTAGTTTGCGTAAACACCCTTGCTTTTGGCATTCTCCAGCTTCTTGCTGCTTCGCTTCACAATCTTAACATTTAAAAGGTATTCTTAAAGGTTACTTCCTAGCTTTTAAAATACCAAACTAAAAAACCAAGAAATTCCACTGTATTGAACCACAAACGCTTCTCGTATGAGTCATCCACGTGTCGGGCCCTTTCGCTGCGTGCGCCGCGCAGCCTTGATGGCCCAGCCGGCGTGGACCAGGCGCTGGCGAGCGGGGAGAGGCATCGCTCCCACCAGTTAGCGTTCATCGTCACGCCGCGGAGTTGGGAGCTGTTGCTGAGAAAGCCCCTGCAGCCAGGAGGGAATACGCGCTGCAGGAGGAGTCTCTAGAGAGGAACATCTCTAATGTCATCGGTTCCCAGTTGGTTTCGAGACCGGTTTAAGCCACTGCCGCGGGAGGAGGAGGAGGAGGAAGAAGTAGTGGCATCCAGACCGAGTTATGCTAGCACCGCAGGCTGGGTGGTAATTTTCGTGCTGGGGGGGTGGTTCCCCGGTGCTGTGCACCCCACGGCCACTGGAGCAGGGGCCGGTGGCAGGTGGGGAGAGACAGCGCAGAGGCAGGGTTGTCTCGAGCCTCTTGCTCGAACTCCTTGCGAAACCGTGTTGGAAATCTCTGTTGGCCGTGTGTAAACGCAGCAGGCTTTTTGAGCTGCTTTAGTTGTCCAAAGACGGGTATAGATTTTCATAAGGATGACAAAAGGTGTGTTTCTTATTTCTGGTTTCTTTGCTCTTCCCGCCAGAACCCCCCTTCTATTGACAAATTTCAAAACTGGGAAGAGATGGAGGTTACTTCATGGGTGACTTAAAGAATTTTAGTGTCCTGGTAAACCAGCAGGAGACTGAACTGGTCTCAGCCGACACCTTAATTAAAAATAAAATAAAACACTCCCTCTAAAATTTGGCATAGAACTTTCATTCAGACTGAACGAAATTTGGCTGAGGTTTAAGCAATTAAAAAGAGGTCCAGAAAACCAAACTTGATTGTAGCTGGCACTGTCAGCTTTGAATATGTATTTATAGATTTCTGCATATGCACGCTAAATATTAGGAAAAGAAAATGGGGATAATGCAAAGAGAGTCTGCTGGATACAGACAGTTGCAAAAATAGGTGCTTTCAGAGGGAGTTAAAATAACATGAAGAAGAGGGATAAAAGAATGGTATTCCAGCTAACAGGACTGCAAAGAAATACCTACAAGAATGTTGATGAAAGAAAAAGAATGGAGGAAGGAGCTTAGTTCTGTTCTCTTGATGGTAGAAAACAACACGTATTTTTTATGGAATATAAAATCATTATAATTGCAGTTAGAATCGGGCTCGAGCTGGAAGAAATTGGTGAAGGGTAAGGTTATAAAAGATGGAATTCATACAGAAATGAAGAAAGCAGCAATGAACTGGGGCTTGAAAGCTATGTCTAAGCCAGTTGGATTTCTTTCAGAATACAGTGAATTGGAAACAGTGCAGAACTGTAATTCTGCCTCACCTTTACATCTTGTATCTTCTTTATTGCTAATTGACCGTGGAGTAAGAAATGCTACAGAATTTGGCATTTGCTGAAGCATGAACTCCAGTGTATTAGGAAGGTCATGAAAAAGATTATAGCTGTGAAAAGAGAAACAAAAAGTAAGATTTCAGCAGTTGCCCTTTCAAACATTTCTATTACAGCAGGCAGTTGGCTCTGGGATGAAACTGAGTCCAGTCTTCTGAGCCCAGGAACAATTACATTTTGTAAGAGTCCAGCTTTCTTCTGAGCATTTAGAAGAATATGACTTTTTGTTTGTTTGTTTGTTTAAATCCTTGCATCTCAGAATAGATTTTGGGTTGCTGTGAGTGTATATGTAAGTTATGTAAGGTTAACTGTTTTATTGGGGGTGTGTGTCTCTGTGCGTGAACTTACTTGAAAAAACAAACAAACAAAAAACCCAACAGCCGCTTCTAATATGTAACCATTAGAAGTTAACATGTAAATACCAAAATCCTGGATAGGCTGGAGAACCTTGGTTAAGAGAGCTTCCTCTAGGTTTATGGTCATCTGCATCTTAAATGGCTGTTAGGAGAAAGGCGAAGGCTTAAGGTCTCACGTTTTTCTGAATTGACTATTTACTGCTTTAAAACTATGCAAGTTTCTATGTTGATGCCCCTGTCAGTATTTTCAATCTTTGAAGGCATCAGTCCACTAGACTTTGCAGTTGTGGGCTGTGTAACTGCACAGTCTTCTATCTAGCCCGATAAACTTTCCAAGAGCATTGTTACCATTTAAAAATATCTTCTTGCAATGAATTTTGTTTAATAAAAAAAGGTGCCAAAGAAACTTGCAGCATAGTACTGTTGCCTTCAAACTTGCATTGTGCCTGTCTTACGGTGCTTGAAAGGGTTTGTGTGATAAACACTTACCTGCTGCTCCAGGCGAGGGTTCTTGGGCTGTGGGAAGAGTTCCCGGTCCTTGGCAGGGTGGACAGGCGTGCAGGACCTTGCTCAGGGAGCTCTGTAATAACACACAGTTGTCTGCGTGTTAGGGGGTAGTGTTTGTTTGACCCAACACTTTGCAAAATTGCTGAAGAAGTAAAAACTTTTTTTTTTTTCTAGCAACAGTCAGTCGTTATCACCAAAACAGTTACCCTGTGGCCCGCCTTGATGTACTTGGGAAGCTTAGAAAAAGACTCTGTTTTGGGGGTTATGTTGTTTTGTTTTGGTTTTTAATCCTGAAATTACTCTGTTTCATGGCATGTATTTTGAGTTTCTTCTTACCGTTAGACAATTTGTTTTCCAGTTGCAACTGCTGTAAATATTTATGCTGGAAAACGTAGAGGAGACTTCCTAGAGCTACACATTTTCAAAGAGCTAGTTATACCAGTATACATTTCCTAGACTTATTCATTCTTTGGTATGTTGGGCTTCTGTAGTAAGCGTTTTAGTTCAGTAATGGCTTATGAGATTATGGAGAGAGAAACTCAGGCTCTTAGTTGGAAAAGTAAGATTTTCCTTGCTATGTTAAAACAGATGAATAAACTGGACTTTAAATTTCCAGATTAGATGAGCTGGGCGATGTGCAGTCTTTCCCTCCACTTGTTTAAATGTATCGTAACTCAGAATATTTACATTAAGAAGAAGGGACACACACGCATACACCCCTACGGCAGATGTGTTTGGAGCCTTCGGTGACGCATTTTTGGGGAAGTGGGGAAGCTCAAGTTCATTAGGCGAGGCAGTGCTGTTTGTTTTTATATAAAAGCTTTTTAAATGCCCTTGAAGTGTCTCTCAGAATGAGGCTGCTTGCAGAATATGCTGACTTAGCGATTCCCTTATGACCTTTGGTGGCAGACGGAAGGAGAAATGTCTTTGTAATGATCCACAGGTTGTGAAAAGCGGAAGGAGGATTTTTGTTTAGGCAAAGTTGAAAAAGTCTGTGTACTTGAAAATTTCATCTTCGACTTAAGAGTTTGTTGATACTCATATAACTGAATCTGGTTAATGCGGTAAACTGGATTTGACATCTCTGATTACCAGCAGAAGCAGCGAGTAGAGGGTGCATGTTCATATGTTAAATACCCCGTGAACTTTTTTCCCCCTGAATTCCCATGTGTTTAAAAGATGAGTTCCCACCAAGTCCCCTTCATAAATGCCGGGGCTGAACTCGTGCAAGGTTTGGAAGGAGCTGTGGGGAAGAAAAGCAGCAGTTCAGCAGGAGCCTGTGGTGTAGCGTCGCTACAAAACAACTGTGTGTGTGTTCCTAGTTACCTATGAAATATGTGGCTTACGCCCTGCCAGCGGTGGTAGTCATGGAATATCCAGAGCACACCGCATGATTTCCTCTGATTTTTGGCCTAATTTCAGGGGCTGGGAAGTAGGGTTAAGTTAATGTTGAACAGCATTGTTTTTAACTACTGAGCTCCGTTAAGTCAGGTGGGAGACTGCGCGCTTGTTCTTACAAGGTTGCAATGCAGACACAATACGGAGCCAGGAAAAAGAAAGAAGTGTTTAGAAATGGCACTTAAAATATAATTTCTGTGGTGGTTTTGCTATTCTGTTACCTAGAAGGAATCTCTAGCCGCTGTGCTTTTTGAAGAGGAGTGCATGTCTCTTACGCAGTAGATGTACAGATTTTACCTTGATCCTTGCTTCAGGATTTCTTACAGAAGGAGGTATTTCTGTCCCAGATCTATGAAGAAAACACAATGATGTATGTATTAATTGTGTTTTAAAATATTTCACTCTCTAATTTTTATTAGCAAAATACCTAATCTACCAAAATGTTCCTGTAATTCTCAGTTGTCAAGAGGCAGAGAGCTAAGTATGTACGTTGTAATAGTTAATGCCTTGAATCTTAAAAGAGAATTGCCTTCTTCAGTGTAAGGGCAGTGCTTTTGTGGCTAAGAGGCAGATTAGGAACCGTGAAAATACTAAACTTTATTGCAGGGAAGATTTAATAATTTTCAAATAAATCTTCATGTAGCATACACAGCAGACTTGCTAAATTTGTCTTGGGTATTGCATGCATTTGTTAGGGAGGTGGGATAGTACCCTTTTTCGTGATAACCATTTATGGAACTTTTAATTGTGTTTTCCCCTGGTGTTTTTTCTTTCTTTTAAACAAAGTGTATTATTATGCCAATAAAATCTTATATTTCTTTTAGAACACTATGTATGTTATGTCCAGGTATATGTGTCCATTAGCATGTTTCAAAATAGTGTTTTCATTATGTGCTTTTTCCATTGTTTTTCTTAGAATTCTAGACTGTAACTTGGAACAGTGATGTAACTTCTGGAGATACCAGAGGAATTGCTGTTCTGGTACAGGATGATTTTGCTTTTGACAGACTTGTGAAAGGCAGTTTGTCTTGTGTACCTCTTCAGCAAGGTTTGCTACTAGGATTGCTGAAGGAGCTGGCTGCCATCCCTGTTCAGGTACATGGAATCCATCGCTGCAGTGGTAGAAAGAAAGCCAGTTTTTGTTGTTTGGCTGCTTAAATGCAGATCTGCTTCCCTGTTGAAATGGTCAATTTTCCCTCTTACGCTCGTAAATTAGGCTAGTCGTTAGGCTTGCTCAGAAGCCCTGCAGTCTTAACAGTTTATGGTTTTCTGAAGCTTTCGGTTGTCTTGGTGTGTCATTTGTATATGCAAGAGAACTGTCAGGGCAAACTCTGAAATTCCGTGATGAAGCAGGTTGGGATCTCCTGCTTGGGGCCTTTGCCGGAGGGATGCCATATCCTAGAGTGAGCGGGCACCATAGGCAGATCGGGGCACGTCCCAGAGCTCGTGGGAAGTTTTCACAGGCATCCAGGCGGGATATGGCCTTGGCACAAAACAGGTTTTAATTATTAATGTTTTTCCAGTATCTTATGACTGGCTTCTATCATGCCTTTTCAAAAATAAATGAATAGCACGTTCCTTTTTTTTTTTTTTTTTTGGCAAGTGGTGTTTCTCTAATTTTTTTCTTCCTCTGTGCTTTTTTTCTTCTCTCATTGTTTTTCTCCAGAGTGACTCCCAGTTCTCACTATCTATGGATTTCTGCCTACTAATGCAAATATAACCAACAGTCTAGTGGGCATCTAGGAAACAGGCAATTTCATAATATCATCTTATTCCTTCCTGATTTTTCCCCCTGTTCTTAAGCCTCACAAACCTTTGATATTGCTAACGTCTTACATGCTTCGGTTTGCTCCCTGAACAAAGTTGTAGGTATTAAGACATTTCTACTGAAGCAACCTGGAGTTTACATGATGAGGCCTTAAAAAATACAGTTAACAGCATATGTTCTTCAGGAATAACATCTTTACAGTGCTTTGAGAAAGCAGAACAAGAAATTGGGTATAGAGAAGCATCATATGTTAAGACTCAAGGTTCAGAGGTTTGAAGAATGTGATATCTGTCTGTAACATGCTCGGGAAGTAATGCCAAGTAATGGATTTTCAATATATCTGAAAACTGACCCTATTATTTGAAGCAGTATTTCCACAAACAGTGTCTCCAAGATGAAAGAGCAAGGGTGCGCATTGTTGCATTTCTCATAGGTCTGTATAAACAGATTTAGGACTGTTTGGAAGTGCAGAAAACAGTTAATACTGAAATATTTTCCCAACTTTTACAGTAATTTTTGTACTTTTTTTTCTTGGGGTTTTTTTTTTCAGGGGGGTAAAAGTTCTTGATTTCCACATTCTGTAGGCGATTCACAATCTAGCAGCTTTTCTTTTGAATGCTCAACCTCCATGCTTTAGTAAAATGCTGACCAGATTTGCACAGTAGGTCTCTCCTGTTTACCGTCTTGGACTGTCAAAGGGAACGTCAGCAGAGAGAGTGTGTGATGGGCAGGCTGGCGTGCCCCGCGTGCCTCGCAGCCTCCTTTCCTATGTCTGTTTGTGGCATCGAGGCTAAAAGATAGATTGAACCCGTTGAGATATGTTCTTGTGGACCATAGTATGTCACCTGCAGTCAGGTATCAAAAGCTTATAAATGCAGCTTGTGAATTTCTGATTTTCAGTTTGGCTGGGAAATCGCAATGTGCACAGCATGGCCAGCAACAGCCCTAGATCACCGATAGTGGCCTTCTGAAGTTGGAAGTATTAATTATAAAAAGCTATTCAAAAATACTTAGAAACAGGGAGGAATCTGAATGTTAATGTCTTAGTGGTGGAAAATAATGGCCTGAAAACACTGGTCAGTGTTTCCAGAGCTGAAGCTTTCTGGTAAATCACATATTTCTGCAAGGGCCTTCAGAAATTGGAAATTCTTTAAAATCTACTGATGTGAGGAAAAGGGGCAGAGGAGACAAAGCCTTTTTTTAAGCTAACAGAAAGGGTTAATGTAGATGCACAATTATGTACTGGTTACCTGCAAGTTAATTTCAATCTCACGTTTCTAGTAAACACTGACATAAAACTTGTCTCTTGAGCCAATGTTTGTAACTAATCAGCTTTTTCTCCAAGAGGCTTTAAAAACACAGTTTTGGCAACAGTAACTAAGATGATGTTTTACAGAAGAACCCCCAGTAAATGGAGAGAAAGCTGGTAATCAGTTTTGATTAACAGATCTGCATTCTGTTATTTAAATGTTTACATCCTGATTAGCATGTATGCGGCATTTAAATATGCAATTTTACTTTAGCAAAATTTGAGGCATGGAGAATGGAGATAATCTTTCGGATGCTAAAGGCTGGGGATGTGAGGTAAAAAAACGTGCAGATGTGGCCACCTCCCTCAGCCTTATAAAGTGATACCTACGTGACTGATATTTTCACTTAGTTGTGGGATTATGTTTTTTTTAAATTGGATATGGGTAACGGAAGAAGTAGTGGGGGCGTTGTTTTTATTTTCTTTTGGTTTTTTTGCAAATTCTACTTAGTCTACAACAGACTTAAATTAACTTTTAAATGAAGTATTAAGGCTTTTGTTCATGAACTAAATGTCTCCTGCTCCTCATTTTGTTAAAGACAAAGAAAGCTGAGCATGTACAAAAGTTTGTGAGATTTTTCTGGATTATTTTAAGAACTTCTTAAAACTGCTTTTCCATTGTGATATTTGCTTCATGTATGTGTGCAGAATAGTTGCTATTTCTTATGTTGTTCATAATGTTTTATTTTTTTCATGTAAAAGCACTGATTCTGATAACAGTTGTTAGGTACCAGAATATAGTGGTTTGCTTTGCCGACTCACTCCTGCTGCAAAGTTGAGACTTTTGGCCAAAAGAGCATGTACATCTTTCTGGGTTGCAGATCCTGGCTTTGTAAAAACTGACTGATTCAACAGAAAGGTTGGCCTGCCACGTAAGCACACCATAAAAAATGAGCATCTGACAGCTCTGTGGCTTAAAGTAGTGGATCTGACACAGGCATATGGAAAATTCATGCAACGGGGATACTGTATCAAAACAATTTCTCTGTAGAGAGGCAAAACCAAATCCTTTCCCTCCCTTCCTGCCTCCTTTGCTTTCCCGTGACTCTCTGTTTTTACATTGTTTGCTTCTCACCCTTTGCCTTCTAAATGATTCCTCTTTAAAAATCGACATCTTGCATGAGGATCGAAGAGTTCCTCGAAGAATTTTTGGGTAGAACAATTGAGCTTTGAAGGGGAATATTCACATGGAGATAACATCAGGAAGGTGGGATGCTTTTGAAAAGCCATGGTTCCTCTTCCACTTAACATGACTGTCCAAAAGGAGAGACGATGTACTGCGCTCGTGCGTCGGAAAGGGAATTCCTGCGCATGATAATTTGACTCTCTCTCTTCCAAAGGAAACCGGCTCGTCTTTCTGTGCCCCCGGATGACACAAACCTTTTCCCGCCTCCACCTGGTATATTTTTGTTGCATTAGTTTTGATATCCTCTGCAAGGGTTGGTATTAGTCTTCTACCTGGGCTTGTAGAGCAAAGAGTTCTGTTTACACAGAAGGGCTTCTCTTGTTGTTCTTGAACCGGCAGAGGTTTTGAGAACCGTGAAGAGATAGAAAGTAAACATAGGCAAGCAACAAATAGAACAATCACTCTTCTTTCATAGCAAGCAAGTCTATAACTGATCTTGCCAGCTTCTTTTGTTTTGCATTGTCTTTTTTTTTTTTTTTTCCCTCCCCTCCTGCCTCAAGTGTTTTTAAAACTGATGGACATAAGCAGTACCAAACCCAAGCGATTCACAATTGTCAGTTTTTCTGTATAGGTAGTACCCAAACTACTCGATGGTCTGTGTTTTTACTATTGCGTTGGGGTCAGAGTACTATTCATGCAGCCAGTTTTCTTCTCTCTCTGCTGGAATAGAAATGAAGAAAATAGCTGGAACTGACTTAGGCATTCATCCTGTCATTTTTTTGTATCCTCCTTGAAGTCATCCAAAATCAAAACAATTCAATAGTAACATCTTTTCACCAGCTGTCATTGGGTCTTCCGTATTTTTTGTTGCACTTCTTTCAACAGACCTGTCAAAATAAGGTATTGCTCTTACAACTACCACAAAGTCAAGAAGCAGGGGTGCAGGAGAATTAAGAGACACCTTAACCAAGGTGTGTAGGCACCTACTCTCCACTAAAGCTATTGCCCCCAAAGCCCTTGCTGGATCAGGCCCTGGAACAGTCGTTTAGGGTCCTGCTGGGGGATGAGACCAGGTCTTCCCTGGCTGCCCCGGGTAGCAGTGGTCACCGCTGACCCGGTGTTTTCCAACAGAACCCTTTCCTGAAATTTTTGAGCCGTGTGGCTCTCTTGACAAGACTCTCCCCCCACCCCGCTGTGAAGTATTTGTGCCTAGCGCTGCAGGGTGCAGGTTAACGAGATGTAGGTGTATTAGCGGTCCAGGGACTGGGCTCCGAGCAGCCTCACCAGTTCCAGGAGCTGCCCAGCCTGCTCTTGCCTCTTACGAGCTTCATCTGAGGGAAGCTCTCTGTGGTGAATGAATTATTGAAACGAAGCGCCTGAAGATACAGGTAGACTTTTGTTCATCCTGAGAAGTAATTAACAGCTGGATGTCTCACCGCTGAGAATTAATTCCCTTCGGTAGTGGCCGAGTCCTCCTCCGTGTCCCGGCAACTACTTTGGTGTGTCTTGAGTTCAGCGGGGCGGTTGCAGTGAATATGGCAGACGTGCCTCTGAACGTGCAGGTCCACGCGTACGGCGAGCCGGCGCGGTGGACTAGGGCTCGTACTCTTTAATTTCTGAAGCGCTAGCCTAGCAGGTTCGGGAGAACCTGGCCCCGGTAACGTACAGGCTGTGGATTTCTGATCTGGCTGCCACCTCCGTGAAGCAGCTGACTTCATGCCTGGGGAACTGCACTAGCCTCGGAACCACAAAACACGAATCACGGGGGTTGGAGCCTCATGGCAAGATAAAGGGAATAGACTTCTGGCTGTCTCAAGGTTGGAAAAGTTATTCTCCATCGCTGTTGCCGTCTCTGTGCCCAGGAGCACTGAGGAACTTGGCGTGATGCTGCGTGGTGGAAGTCGACGTGGGTTTTATCCTTTATGTGTGCCCGTGTGAGAAAAATGTGTTTGGTAAACAAATTTTAAAATGCCTGGTTTGTTCCTTCTGCTTCATATGTAGATCCCAACGTGGGAACTGCATATATGCTTACTTAGCATTTTGAAGCTGTAGAAGGCTAATGATGCTGCAGCCTGGGTGCGTGGAACCGCGCTGTACGTAGCTTTTTGTGTCGTGTCGGTGACCAGGTGTGCGCAGACCCTCCGAGAGCCTGCTGTCGGGTGGAAAAAGGGGCTGTCGCTCTCCCGGCACGTTATTCCTTTGCTCCCCTGGTAAAGCTCTGCCTGATACACACGTTGCTTTGCTTACTTTGGTGCTCTTAGAAGCTATACTAAATAATCATTGTAATAACAATGCAGACATCTAAGTAAAAAGTCTGTTGGAAAAAAAGCTGAGATTTTTTCCGGAGATGAATCCAATCGCCCCACCCGTTTTCTCTCTTCAGAAACTGGAGCTCAGGAATTGCTACAGTAATGCTCTTCCAAGTTACAGTGGTTGCTTCATCCCCTTCCTAATAACTGTCCTGTGGTGGTGAGGAAATACAGCAGTGCTCCCAAGCTTAGAGTGTACAAAATCCTCCATACAGTCACAAAAAAAGTATTAGTTGGCAGTTAAGTGGATGAATATATTCCCCAAGGAAAACTTTGTCTGTACCTGCCTGTGTCTGACACCGATGTTGGAGCATGCAGCTGAGAGGAAGAGGGGGGTAAATATTCCAGCTGAGTTGTCTTTGCTTCTTTCTGATTATCCCTTTCCATTCATGCTTGACGCCCATGGAAATGTTTTTTCCTCAGTGGTTATTTTACTTGCTTTTTTAAATTTTTTATCAAGAAAAATTATGTACAGAGCATCTTACCTTAAAAACTAGATTAAAAGAACATACCTGTGCATCTAAGACAAGAACTGGAAATTAGAAAAGCGGATTTGTGGCTTTTCAATCAATATTGATTCATTTTATGTGTACTCCTGTCCTGTATTGAGCTGAGGCTTTTACTTTGCAGAAAAAGAGAAGCATGTACTCATGTCAAGAGTATAATTCCTAGTTATTTTTAGCAGGTGCTTAAACACATTTGTAAATTCCAGCTTATAGCTGAGCCATTCACCCTCTACCCCCTGTATGTAAATTCGTAGCAGGGGACACAATGAGGGGTTTGAGTGTATAAGTGATACCTTTTTTTCAGTGTGGAATTCCCATTGAGAGGCCAGGCCTGAAAATACCAAATGTTTCCACAAACAATTCCTGCGCACTGCATGTTGAGTAATACAGCTACAACCAAGGAGAGAGCTTCTGCTCTGAGTTTCCCAAATGAACACAGGAGTCCAAGCTGAGCTAGTTTATATATAGTTTTTATTATTGGTCATACGCTCTTACCAGAAATCCAGATGTGCTTGAATCAAGCAGCAGATTAATGACACAAAATGACTGTGGCTGCAGGATGAAGGGCTCTTTTGTATATCACAGAGGATACGGTAACTTCCAGTTAATGACTTCAAAGCACGTAAACAAAAGTTGTCGGGCTTCGCATTTGAATTACATGCTATTGAAATGTGTGACTTGATTTAAAGAAATAATTTTGTATCAGTGCTGTCCTTTTCCAACAGAGTGTTTCAGTAAATAAACATTTTAAAAAAACCAAACAACTCAAAATATTTTCAGTAAATAAAAGGGAAATTCAAAAGGGAAAAGCCAAAGGCAGTAGAGGAACTTTACAGGGCAGGCAACGGTCCTTCTCAAATATTAGAAAATCTTGTATAAGGGAACCTGAAGTGCTTCATTTTAGGAATGTTTCAACACAACAGAAATTTTTGAGTGGCTGCTGATTTGAAATATGAAGTTCAGCATGGAAGTTGGTAAGCTTATGAGTTCAGATATTTCTCAGTGCTTATATACAGTAGCTGTACAGGCATGTTTATGCAGCATAAAAACCTTAATTTTTCTTCTTCCTTCTGCTGCCATACTCTACTTTTCTTGGGAAAAATCCTGGTGCAATGATTGTGGAGTTTAATGTCAAAGTATGCTCTCTCCAAATTAAATCCCCGCAGAAGCAGGTGAGTGGCGTAGGGAACCTGTTCGTCACAGCCACGTTCATCAGCTACAAGTTTTCTTGTTGCTCAGGGTGCTAGAGGCAGGTCTTTTCACTCACCTGGACCATTTATTCATTTGTTTGGCAAAGAAATTGATTAGAGTGATGCTGTCACTGGACTGGTTTCACCAGTATCTTTATTTATAACAGAATGGTTTAATGTACAATATATAATTGGAAGCAGCATGGGAGAGCTCTGTAGCCCTTGTGGAGCTGCGGAGTTTTTAATCTCGATTTTTGACGCAGTTGAGGCCACCGCTGCAAGTGACTGAGCGACCCTCGCAGACCCATCAGCGCTGCCCATTGGCACTCAAGTCGGTAACTGTGGCCCAGAGTCCACTCAGGTCTGGTATTTCCACTCTGACAAATCTGGTTTAAAGCTGGCGTCGGGCACTACTTACACCAGTGGCTGTTGTAGCCCAACTTGTGCCCATGAATAGCTGTATTTTTCACCCTGTGCATTTACAGTCTAAGCTGTAAATAATGCTTGAACTCTTTCTAAGCTTACTTCCAGGTATTTTTTGGTGGAGTATTTAGATGATTGTCGTAGACTGGGATGGGCTGCATGTTTCTTCACATAGCGACTTTTTGGTCACCTCAACTTTTGTAGAAATCCACTTCCAAGAAAAAGGTGGTGTTTGCACCAAATTCTCTGCTTCTTTTGGAAACACAGAAAAAGGAAAAATTTTTTCCTGCTAGTGACTGGTCTAATTTGTATTTCTGCTTGCCTGAGAATATATCCCAAATTTACAAAGAGGGATTTATTTTGGGGTCCTGTTAACCTCAGAACTCTTGGGGGTTTTTATTCCTGGCAGTAGAATTACATTCACTCTTTCTCCTATTTCAAATCTAATTTCTAAACATTATGGGAACTCTTAATGTAATCATCTTCATGAAATGTCAGGTTGCCATTCATGAGACACTTCTGGGTTTTTTGGGGGTTGTTTTTTTAACCAATAGCTCATCTAGGCTGGGGATGAGTGGGGCTGTTAAGCCAGAGGCACAGGTGGCAATGTCTGGGATGGTGAGGTACCCTTTAGCCTTTGATCATTGTGGTAGTTAATACTATTCTGTTTAATCCGGATAAAACTTACTGAAAATAGTCAGGCGTTTGTGCATACTGGCATTATATATTTTTCTAAAGGTAATAAGGAAGTTGATAGGCATTTCTTTGTTCCTAAGGCAAACAGAGTATTGATACAGAAGTGTTTTCTCCTGGGACGTCAGAATCAAGTCTGGTTTATGTTATTTCTGTATGCATACCTAGCCTTCTAGGCTTGTAATATTCTCTGGAATTCCCACAGTTTTCTGCAAAGAGCTTTATTATTAGATGTGTGCTTTCTGAAGTCTCCACTTAGGTTACCTTCAATATCATGATGATATTGAGGTCACACCTAGCAGCCAGACAGCCCAGGTCCTATAAATGTGGGGAAAAGGAGAGGCAGGCAGGGAACAGGGGCAGAACAAGGGGTTATGGAGGCATTGGCACTGTATAATTTACTTACCTGTATGGGAAATGTCTATATCGAGTTATAAATGAAACTTCCTTAGATCTTTCCCCAAACTTGATTTTTTGTATTTGCCTGAAATAAAGATAGTGGAGAGAGATATGGCATTACCAGAGGCTGTGGAACAGATTCTCACAGGAGTATAGATTATGCTGTTCTGGAGAAGATTATTTTTTAAATTATTGATATGCCTGAACAGCAGCTCTGAAAATATGTAGAAGAAAAGGTAAGAACGAGGATAGAAGGTTGATGCAAAAAACACCCAACAAAATTGGATCCAGACGGAGGAAGTGGGATCTATGCTCTTGAGCTATGGAAAGGCTCTCCCATGTTTATCCCCATTTCCCCTTATTTTCAGCGCAATGTGAGGAACACTATGCCACATTTATGTATTGGAACTGCAAGTAAGAAAGCAGTAATGAGTCTGTTGTCAGCGTGTTGTGCTTTCTTTAATTTACAGCATCATCACTGTGCTGTGCTGCCATAGAGGACAGAATATAGCCTTTGTCCCTACTCAGCGTTAGCAGAACCAAGAATGATGCATGCAGTTGGCAAAGACTTCAACAACAGAGTCCCCATTCATTGCTGCGGAGTAGTTTGTTTTAGCCGTGTTACATAAGCCATTTGTGGTATAACTCAGGACATTGCACAGAATAATATTGGGCATGGATATCCATCTGTTGTACTAGATACTGGGAAGGGGAGAAAGATACCTTATTGCAGTCAGTTGCTGGGGTAGGTCTTCAAAAGCTAGCTGAACTGAAGTGTTAGGACCCATTCCCTTAGCAACATCATACCACAAGTGCTAGAAGCAGTATTGAGTGACTGCAATAGATGTCCTAGTTGCACCAAAATATTCAGTTTTACCCTTTATGAACCTAATGCCAACGCATGTCTTTTGTGAGTTAGGCACAGACTGGACTGGTAAGAGAAAGCTTTTTCTGAGAATACTACAGGAGTTACCAACTTCGTGGTGTAACGGTGATGTGGGGCCGTAGGAACTATAAAGCAGATTTTTGTCATTGAGCCCTGAAAAGTTACTGCCATTAGATGTTGTGTTTCCTGAAGGTAAATCCACCCGCCTTTTGTAGTTAACATTCTGCCCAAGAGTATGCAAAATACGATTAAGTAGAATGTTTTTCTTAAGATGGAAGGAAGGAAAAAGAGCAGCTGAAATACATCAGAAGTTGGCAATACTGAAAATACTGCCTTGCCACCCTGAATGTCATCTGACAAAGAAGTAAAATGCTGTACAAAACTCTTTTCAGTTGAAGTGATGGGTCTCTGCATTTTGCTTTGGAGGACTTTAAAAAAAAATAAAAAATAAGTGAAAGCAGGTATTTCCCAGAGTCATGCCCTCTGCCAGGGAGGCACTGGATATTGCCTGCTTGCTTTTTCTTGGCATTTGATACCACTAGTCCTCAGTGTGACCTTGCAAAGCGACTAAAGATGCTGGAGAAACTTCAAGCAAAAACTAGTTTTATTTCAGCTAGGTGGTAGGTTAAGTTCTTGATTACTTAGTTAGCACAAACAAAAAAATGTAAAGTGTAACAACAAAGTACAGACTCAGAGACTGTTGTCTTATATTCTGTTCAACCTGTTTCTCTAGGATTTTGTCCAAGGTGTTTTATTGCTACCGAAATCTGAGGAACCAGCTCTGCATAGGTGCTCTTCGCCTTTATAATGTTCCCTTTCTAAGGGGGAGCCTTTCCTAGAATTAAGGGAAGAAAATTTCAGATCATGGTTCTTTTGATTTTTTTTTTTTTTTTTTTTTTTTGAGGCTTCTTTTTCTGTTTTCTTGTCTTTAGTTATGTGGCAACCAAGATGCTACTTGTATCATATTCTTTAAGCTTATCTGGGAACAGCTCTGGCTGGTGAGGAGGATCCTTAAGATTCTCGTGTTTTACCTCTTAATAATTCAGTTACATCATGTACTAGAAGATTTTTATTGAATCATGTAGCACTTTGTCTTCTAGAGCTGTAACACTTTATTGCGATTATGTACGACATTAACATGCACTGTTAGTTTTACTTAGAGACCAAACCTGACATATTAAATCGATGACAAACTTGGCCTTGGGGGGTGATATTTCTAAATGGTCTTCAACTACTAGACTGTTCAACAGTCAGTCACTCTTGGGGGCTCTGGCCATCACAGTGGAGAATTATTGAAAACAATTTGAGAGTCTATTGTAACTACAGATTTTGGTATTCGTAAATATATATGGATGGGAAGTGCTGATAAAAATGCTAGGTCATTTTTCATTGTTTTGGGGGCTTCTTTCAATTGGCTGTAAAATCAAAAATACCCAGTTGAATCAGTTTATTAGAAGGCAGCATTCATTACTTATACGTATAACCAAGTCTTCTGTAGTTAGGCCCTGCAAAAAAGAAAATGGGGATTTTTTTCACATTTGGAAACTAATTTGAATTTAAAGGATGTATAAATGTAAAATTCAGGGAATGTTCCAGCTCTGCAGACAAAAAAGTGCTCTGTGTCTGTTCAGCTTTGCCCATTTTTAAAATAGAATACTTAATCAATAATAGCTACTAGCTGTGCATAGCTAGGCTTCAAGTGTACGAAATTTGTGTGTCTTATTTGGGTTCCTAAGGAGGCATTGCCCAAGTATTAAATTTAAGTATCGGATTTCAAGCTGAATATTTTCAGTCTGCTTGTTTTGCAAGCACTTAAAATTACTGTAACTGAGAGAAAGGAAAAAAAGTGTAGTTTGTGCTTTTGATAACAATATGTATGTAATCAACACCTCCTGGTTAATGAATTAGTTGGCTGTTTCTTTCATACAGCAATAGGAGGGAAAACTGCTGGGATAATCAGCAAGTATTGCCAGAGGGATTCAGCAGCGTATATATCAGTTAATATTTCCTTTGAATAGTTTTCAGGTAGAGTAGATCAAAATTTTGAATATGTCCCCCTATGTGTCTAATTATTTTCCAGAAGCTGACAGATTAAATTATGTAAACTGTACGGTATTTAATTACTTTCTTAAACCTCGAGGAAGCACACTGAATGGTTTTATTTTCCTTTCACAATGCAGTCACAGTCTGCAGAATAAACTCTTGGTTTTGCTTTTAAAACACTGAACCTATTTGAAGGCTTTTCTTTTTCCCCCCAAAGAGGTCTTCCGTAATGTCAATATAAATATCTTTTTCTTCTTAAATGGTGGTGAGAATGTGTTCTTTCTCCAGGTACCTGTTGCGATTGCAACGTATTAAGCACTTAGGGCCCAGTCGTGCGTGCAGAAGCCCTGTTACAATTTAGAGTTCATTGCTTAGAGCCCTCCCACAATTCAGGTATTAAGAAGTAGGTGCATCAGCGCAGAATAAAGTTATCTTTGGTGACGGCTGCTAATCCTGTACCCTCAACAGCATTACATCCCAGCACCCAGCCTTGTCTTTAAGCGTTGTTGTCTCTTACCACCTGGACTGAAAAACAAGCCAAAGTGGGCACAGGGCTATCCCCTGGGCAAAAAAGAGAGGACAGCGCGTGGCTGGCCACCGAGCGACGGCCATCCCTTCTGCACGGTGGGAGGTGGAGCGGTTCTGGGAGGAAAAGCAGCGTAGGAGAAGTGGCGGTGGAGGGGAAGGTTGTGCTGGTGGCCTTGGTCCAGCGCTTGGCTCCCCAGCCCCACAATGCTCTTCAGCTTGTGCGTAATTCTGTATTTTCGCTCGGGGAGCTTGCAGGGCTGGTGAGGAGGGGAACCGGGCAGCTCCGAGGATGGGCTGGACTTTGGTATCGGGGCAGGGGGGAAGAAGCAGCCCACCGGAGGGGATGTTCGATGTGAGCTTCCCCTTGTTGTCCACATTTAGATAGATACTGCTGCTGACGGCAGGGGCTTGGGGTTTTTTTTGGTAGGGTGGCTTTTTTTTTTTGGTTTGGGTTTGGTGGTGCTTTTGTTTTGTTTTTTTTTTTTTTTTTTTTAACAGAACCAACAGTACTTTTTTGTTTAAAAAAAAAAAAAAGCCATAAGCTGCAGCTGCGATTCTTTCATCTTGGCTGTAACAAAACCAAAGAGAAAACCAATAAGCCAGTCAGCTAGCTTGGAGTGTGTGTGTTTTTCCCAAGTAGGAAGCCTCATCACTAGCATAATAGCTTTGTAGAGTTTATTATTTGCTGTACATGAATGTGAGGTACAGATGCCTTGCGCAGCCGCGGGCAGCTGTCGCCCGAGGATGCCAGCGCTGGGAGCAGAGGTTCCCCTGCCGACAGCCGGGATTGTGCCGGAGCCCGGGAGCCGATACCTGACCGAGCAGGGAGCCAGGGTTCGTGAAGTGCAGAAGGCTTTGCCAGGTGTGGGTTTTAGGAGGATCCGAGACCTCTGTGCTGCTCTGATGTGTGAAGGTAATGTAAATCATTTCACCGTGACCTCGGGGATCTCTGCCCCGCTTTCTGTTGGGCGGTGGAGACCAGGTCTTGGTGTGTTTTGGTGATTTGGTGCAACCACTTTTCCCTCTCTACTTCATTGGAAAGCCAATGGTAACTTATTTATTATTTTCTGTTTACCAACCATACTGCCCTTCTGCAAGAGGTTTGGTAGCCATGTAGTGAATTACAATGGTATTTTTATCAAATGTCCAGTAAAAATAAGTTTCTGGAAGCACTCAGAATTGTGGGAAGGTGTTTTGCAGACATCCATTTCTAGTACAATAATGCTATAGCTAGAGGAAACCATGCTGTGTATTTCATATTAAAAAATCAGGCTGGTTTAAGCTACAAATGACTGTAGAAGTGGGGATCACCAAGACAAAAGAAATGGCCCACGCAAATGACTCTAAAATTTTGAGTCTGACTGTGTTTGTACTCTTCTCATGTCTGAAGGCTGCCAAATTCTAGATGCCGTCTTTGCTGGGAACTAACCGATGCTCTCTGGCATGATTTTTACTTCCCCTTATGTCTATATTTGAAAAAAGCATATGTGTAGTCCCTAAATGAATATAGTGGTTAACAAGCTATGGATTACAACCCACAAAACATATTTGCTGAAGTAAGTTTCATAATGCCTAATGGAAAACAAATAGCAGAGCTACTAAACCAGGAATATTGCTATACATGCATTTATTTCATATATGAGAAAAGCTGAAGGAAAAATCCCCTTCTGAGTTTTTCTTGAGCACACTTCTTCCTGTTGGATTTAAGTTACTGGAACTCTGGGGACAGAACTTGGTTCTTTGGTACATATTTATGTTTTCCCTGGTAGGGCAGGACGCGGCTATATGGCAGGAATAGCTAGTTACTGTCGTTACACGAGCAGTAGTTTCATCCTTCATAGTTACATCCTAAGGAAGTAAAGCAAAAGAGGCCGTGCAAAATTGTCAAGCCCTCTACGATGTGCATTGCACAGAAGCAACGGGGCGTGATGCTCGAGCAGCTCGGTGAAGGACTGCAGCGTTTGGAGAAAACCCTGCCTTACAACTAGTGGGTCACCCCCAGCTGATGGATGTTCTCGGGGACGGGTGGGGAGCAGACCCCGGCTGGGAAGGAGTGTGCTGGGATAGAGCAAATTTTACCCTGGTCTTCAACAGCAGATTGCCATGGGTGCATACAGCCCTTGCTGCCCAACTCAGGTAGCACTGAATTCGGGAGCTAATTCAGCCAGTAACTGCTAGCTTGAGCACAGCACAAAATTAGAGGTTTGATTACAAAACACTAATGCTCAGTAGTGTTCTTAACCTCAGGTGCTCAGTCTTGAGCCAGAGCTTCCTGAAGTTGGCTTAAACTATTAGATTTTTTAAAATTAAAAAGGAACTTGAAATGTATTTACTTCCCTTCTTTCATCTTGTGCTTCACGTTGGCTTCTTCCACGTAATTGCACTGCTATGAAGGTTAGGAACCTAAGAAGAAAAACTGAGATTTCTGTAGCCTTTTGCTTCCTCTATCAAATCCCTTAAGAAATTATCAAACACTGCCAAGGTTTATGATGTAATCAAAGGCTTACTAACACCTTTTATAACTGCCTAATGCTCAAAGCAGAAGAAGAAACTCAGTTATAGCATGTTGTGTAACCAAGCACACTGGCTCGCATCTTCAAAAACAGCATTTAAAATCTGTTTTTTCAAATTAACTTTTAGATGCCTATATAAATACACTTAGTTCTGGTAAGTTCAGTGGAAATTGTTAGGTGGGCAGCAGTTCTGTTGATCTGAACTGCACATTTGTTTTGTTTTGTTTTTTTCCTTAAGTTTGGTTGTTAGTTTCTGACTAGTTTGTTGATACTAGTGCACTTTTTACTTAGGAAACAGGAGGTAACTTCCATATTAGCCACCTGGTTTTGGTAAAGCAGCTCTTGCAGAATGTCTACCCTTCTGCCAGAGTTTAGCCCATGAAGTTCTCTATTTTGTGTTTAAGAAAACAGCTTTGTACACGCATGCATACCTAAATACATATATATATATTATTCCCCTAAGACTATTTGTTAGTGAACTGCTGTGGGAACTTTCTGTGGTTTTCTGATAACCTTTACCCAAACCAGGAAGAACCGGCCTTTCTCATTTCAAAATGAGTAGAGACATGGCTGCTAGGTACTTTCCAAATGAGTGCAGCATGACATCCCCTGTGGCTAGCCCATATGAACCTCGCTCAGTCCAGCTGCTGTTACCCTGTCAAGTATGTCTCACAAAGCCAGAGGCCATATCTGCCATGCACTTGCATAAGGTTTTGGCTACTTCAGAGGAAAGGAGGATTGCTGTGACCAGTGTGAATAAAAGTATGACCACAGCTTAACTCTCTGTTTATTTTTCTTGGAGTTTGGAGCGTATGTGCGTGCCTGGGGTATATATACACATAGCAACTTCCCATCAAACAGAGCCCAGTATTAGAACAATCCTAATGCACCTGCATGGAATAACAAAAGGAAAGAAACTTTTCAGTTAAGCACCCTTGGTCCTGGCTGTACAACAGAAAAACTAAGTGTCTGCCCAGTAATGGTTCTGACAAATTGTTTGTCGAAAGCTGCTGTAGTTAAACTCAACAGTTGCTTTGCGTGAGATGCGACTCCAAAACAAGTTGCTGAAACTTAAGTGACGCATGTGCTGTGGACAGAGCTTTGCTAAGGGAAGCGCGTGTTAGTAGTGTAATTACCGAGGCGTTCTGCTCTGCCTGAATGGTTTTCTCGGAGCGCTTCAGTTCTTAAAACACTGCCGCTTTCCATGTTGCCGGTAAAAGGAAAAGCCAAAGGAACATGTGTGCACGGTGGCCGAGATCTTCACCAGGATTGCAGTCCTGCCAGTTTTCACACACGCACAAAAAAAATGTAGAACGGTTTTAACGCGATCATTGACATCTCCCTGGCTTGGAGAACGTGCTTCAGCCCTGGACCCCTCTCGCAAGCTGTGCGCTGGACGTGGGGTTGAGTGTGTCGGGGGTCCAGCCCTCCGGACACAGCGGTTCGCATGCAGCGCTCGACATACGCTGGGCAGGCTGCAGGGGTCCGGGTCAGGCCAGGACCCCGACAGCAGTCCAGAGACAGGAGAACACAAAACATTTTTAAAGCCACCTCTGTTGTTCTCTGACCTGTGCTTTGTCCCGTAGAGGCACAGTAGTTTCTGTCCCCTCATTTTTAAGACATCATTGCAATGCCTTTGTTCTTAGTGAGTTTTAAGTGTTTTCATTTACCCCTTTTTTTTATTCCAGCCTGAGGACTGAAGTTGACTGGGATAAAAATAACAGTAATTTTTCACATCCTTGCTATAGGGTGACCGTAACTAACATTTCCATGGGTGCTTCTGTGTTTCCCATAAGACTCGCCCAAATTGTGTATGTCTCTGCATCTTCAGTCAGTCCTTCAGGCTTTCTTCTGTCTTCCACCCTCTGTACGTGAAATATTTCTTGATTTAATCAACCTTGATATGAGAGCAAAATCTGATGTTGCCTTCAGTGTTTCACTGTTAGTCTGTATTGTTATTGCTGATGAATCAGTGAAGGTTGGAGACCTTTGCTTTTAAATGTTTGGAGGAGGAGGGCACCAGGAGTGTCCCTGTTTTACTGGAGCTCAAAGTGCTTCTGCCATTGCTTTTCTTCCACTGCCTTCTACCCTGTGGTGTGGTGGAGAAATGAAGAGCAGCTAGTGGAGAACAGAAAAGGTTGGAAGGAGGAAGGAGAGAGGGGAAGAAGAAAGGGGGAAAGGACAGAAAAAAACGCCACCCTGGAAACTCAAAAGAAAGTTGCGGGAGAACAGACGGAAAAAAATCACATCTTTAGATTGAACCTGAACTTGTAAGCTGTAGGTAAATCACAGTGAGGTGGGAGATGCAACTTGTTTGTTTGGACAGCTGATGGGTGGTTAATGCTTATAATCAACGAAGAGAGATCCTTGTTTTCTAAGGGACGGTGTAAATAAGTAAAATAGTTTTTACCCCAAACTACTAGTAGTCTGTGTAGACAAAATACACATAGGAGAGGGAAAAGCCATGTACTTTATTTATAAGCAGGGTGCAGGGAAGCTGATGTCCTCAAATACTATGCATCATGTGCTGGTACAGCATATAGAAGTGAAAGGTGGTGTTCCAGCAGATTTTTGCCCTTTCCTGTTTGTAGACCTCTTAGCATGTAACTGCAAACCCCTGCTTTTATTTTCTCTGTAGCTGACTGCATGGACTTTGGGGGTTTTTTGTGCAGTTCAGGGGACTTGCAGTACTCCACACAGCTATGTCATCTTTTATCATTCTGCTTAGACTTGCTGTCGAGGGGCAGGCTCTACCTGACCTTTGCCCAGGATTGCCAGGGATAGCAAGACTAAAGCCTCTCTTCTTTCTGTATTTTAACGTAAAGGGGCTGCTCCTCTCATAGGCCTCGGTGGGCACTTGGTGCTGGGAAAAGGGTGAGGTGGTTTGCCGGCATGCAGAATCACAGGGCTGAACCGGGTCCCCAAGAAATGATCTAACCCACTTACCGTAAGACAGGGTTGGCAAAGTCTTGGTCATTTCTGACAGCAGCTAGCATCTTCATATATAGATATATGTTCTCATCCTACTAAAAAGATACAATATATATCACATATGTATATATGATGTATATGTATACATATATATATATCATATATATTCTATTCAAGTGCTTTTCTTTGTCAGAAAGGTTTTCTCACTGTCTTGGTAAAGTCCTTCTTCTTGTAATTTGAAAATAAGTGCCTTTCCTCTTTGCATAATCCTTCTGAACAATTGAAGACTGGTACCTTGTCTCCCTTCAGTTTCCTTTTGTTTACACTAGATACATAATTCATCCTTTTTCTACTCTTCTCTGAGTATCTTCCAACTAGTCTACATGTTTCATGGAGCACAGCAGTGAAACTTGACCAAACTGCTCCTACTGACATCCCAGTAACGGTGAGTACAGCAGAAAGCTTTCCTCACAGACCTCCGTTGCTGTCTGTCTGTTCCAGCACAACATTTGCTTTTTTGCAAGAGTGTGATATTGTTGATGCGTATCTAGTTTATTGTGCGCTGTAACCTCTAGCTCTCTTCCACAGAACTCCTGCTTAGCTGGGAGAGCGCAAGTTGGGTGGCCGATGAAAAATGGAAAACTGGTTGTGAGGCTAGCATGGGATAATGAAATAGAAGAAGGGATAACAATGACTTAGAGGAAAACTACTTGACTAAAGAAACTGTAAAAATATTTCACTGGGAAAAAAAAGGACAAAACTTGGAAAATTTTTTCCACAGTTACTAAATCTGATGCCAGAGGGATTTTGGCAATAAATGTGCTGAAGTTCAGTTTGGGTGTCAAGGTTATAACCTGATTGAGGCTAGGAGATAGCCAAAGAAATCTGTTTTTTCTTACATATGCAAGACAGTATTATGAATAGGTATTATTATTAATGCTAATATTTGCTTGCTTGCATTGCTGCATGGTGAAATCTGTCACTTTGCAGCCCAAGTTGCTTTTCTGTGTGACCTTTTCATATTCTTTGTGCAGAAAATTTCAGTTCAAGTGATTTTTGTATGAAGCATTAGATAAATTCAGTTGGTTTTGTTTCTATGTATTTTCTTGTAACAATAGTAATTTTGTAAGTTTCAAGAAGTGGTACTTTAAACTTTTCCATGGTCTTTTTATTGCACATTCCAAATGGCAGGGTTACTTGTGCAGTGTCCGGGGTGGGTACCTATGCAGAACAACTCCTGTAATGCTTTTGGTTATTTAGGATGTGCCACAAATGCACAGTGAGTTGTTCCTTTCTGAAAAGAGGGGAAATCCTCACTCATTGAAACAATTTGTCTTCCAGATTGGACAAAAAACTGTGGGTCTTTGTAGTGGGCTAAAATCCTGCAATATTTCACCACTGTATTTTTTCCAGTAATCCCAAGATTGTTTGTTCAGCTGTTTTTATTCAGTGTAGCACTTAATGTGAGTATCTGAAAAAAAGAGAGATGGTTAAAGCATGGAACTTTTTTTTTTTTTAAGTTCTTTGACAGATAATTGTTGTTTCGAACTCCTTCCCATGTTCGTGTTGTTGATTTTGTGTGCGTGTAAAGGAGTGTGCTGTGTGCGTGAGCACTCCCAGGAGGGATGTCAGCAATTTGTGCTCCTGAGTCAGCAGAAGTTGCTGGAAAAAGGACAGAAGTGTAGTAACTACTGCGGTGAATGCCGTGGTTCGCATTGCGTTTGATCCTGATTATGGGCCTTAAGCCCCTACTGACAGCCGCAATCCCCTTGTTTATGAATCTGTTTCTAAATGCTTTCTTTTGGAGAGTCATGCAGCTATGACTGCACCCTGGTTTGTTTCAACATTTCCTCGTTAGCCTTAAGGGAACTCTCTTAAAACCTGCTACCCACGCCGCTTCCATCGTCAGCGCGAAAGGGGACGGTTTGACAGAGCTGTGCGAGGAGCAGGAGCTGGGATGGATTCAGGAGAGGGAGGGAAAAGCGCTCCATGGTGGCTGGAAAACGATGTTGTCAAATCCTGGCTGTATTAGTTTGTAATTTCTGACCCAACTATTACTGATTTGGCGAAGGACTGGCTTGAAATCATATAGGAATCTGGGAGCTTTATTTCTTCTGTGGTCTTCTCACTTTGGGCTATTTCAAACCAAAAATTCAAAAATTGAATAGGAATATATTGTTCAATTTAACATATTTTTTTCACTTATGCTGTGGTCTGGGTTAGGGGCTTGGGGCTGGTTGGTTGGTTGGGTCTTTTTTTAAGGAACTAACCAACTGAATCCACGAAGTAGTACACTTAGTAACCCTACAGTGCTTCTATCCTTGAGCATGTGCAGTGCTGCGAAGGGACAGTCAGCTGTAGAACTGACCTGTGCTTCGTCTTTCAAGGCCTGCACATCAGTGACTACGTTATTTGTTGTTTAGCATGTTCTGTGATCGGTGCTAAAATTTGAGTTGCACAGTTTGCAGAAATGCTGAGTAACTGCTGTTTCCCTTTTATTTTGTTTTAAATAATTCAAAAAGATGCTTATACAAAGCTGTGGGCGCCCTACTGCATAATTAATACTACAACAAAACCACAGCAGCATTAAAATGATTAGTCAAAAAGGAGCTCTGCCTGTCTGCTACCTTCAGAGAAAATTCTGTCCTACCTTTTTATCACTCTGGAAAAGTAGATCTAGGTCTCTCCACAAGCAGATTAAAGAAGATAGCTTTTGCTGAAGTCCCTCTGTTGAAATTTAAGGAAGGCTAAAAGAGCAGGAGCAAAGAGCTGACGTGTCCCCGAAGAGCTCGAAGGAGACCCCTCTGAAAGGACCAGTGGATGTGAGGGGAAATCAAGTCTCTGCTCTCAGGAGGACAGGATCGGTATCCATTGGTTTTAATAAAGGTAGGGTAGGGTTTGAGCCGTGGGTGGAGCGGGGTGCGGTAAGGTGTTGGGGTCGCCCTGGTGAGTTACACAGCCACCATCTTTTCCCAGATTGTTTGCAAAAGAACCCAACGCGAGCTCCCGATCATGGCTGAATTGTGAACTTTTTTGGATTGGTACACTAAATACTTTTGATGCAGAAGTTGGAAGTTAACAATGATTCCTTTGTGCAGCGGTCCCTTTTGAAGTAGAGAGCCCTGTATCTACAAGAAAACATTATGCAGAGGGATAAATTCTGCTTTTAAGTCTGTATTTTATACATAAATGTCTTATGAAACTTTTTAGCACAATGTATGTTAACATGAATATTTACATATGAAAAGGAAATAGGATTTTAAACTATTTAGTTGAATATGTAAGTATCCCTGTCCTTGTTTGATTCCCCCCCGCCCCCTCCAAATAATCAGCAGAGAACTTCAAGGCTTTGGCATTTCACTCCCTTCTCCCAGTAACTTCGGTCCTTCTCGAGAGCTGATACTTGGTTCTGTCTTAGCTCTTTGATACTGAAGTTTCTCAGAAAGCTTTTGCATCCGTATCCACTGGTCAAACTGCTTGGCTGCTTTTTTGAAGTCCCCTCCTTAATTTCTACCACCACATTTCCTAAACCATTTCACATCTTGGGGTTTTTTTGGATAGAAAACCAGCGGTGTTCTCAGCTGTGGCTGAAAACCCCGGTGCCGTAGCCGGCAGCCCCGTAGCGGTGCTGTGGCCCGGTGGGCAGCTCTTCCCCAGGGTGGTCTGAGGACATCAGTAATGGTGTTGGCAGCCTACAGGACTATCGTCTCCCAGCGGAGCCTCAAGGCTCGTTCCACCGGAGCTGAAGAGGGCTGCGCCTGCCTCAGCTGTGTGCTGGTGCTGTCAGTCAGATGGGTGACATGGAGTAAGAGGCCGCTCGTGGTCCCCTGTTACGTGCCTGACTGAAGGGCTCCGGCAGATCGTAGTCCAGGAGAGCAATGCGTACGGCTGCCGCGGGGCGATGCGGTTGAAGCCTCAGCCTGGTGACAGTGAGAAGAGGTACTGTTTGCTGGTTGACCGCAGTTGGACCCGTGACAGTGATACACCGAGAAATTGTAATGAATCCTATGAGCCACGCTGTTCCTTTTTGGCTTATCCGTGTCCTTTAACTTTCTGCTCAGAGGGAGCCCAAACACAGCCCCAGAGACTCCGTCCTTCCTGGGCAGGCAGGACCCTTGTTGTAGGAAAGAACCTTGGTTTGGACCACCTAAGGAGCAAGCAGCATAGAAACCCATCCTGGAGAACCAGCATGAGCGTAGGGTGAGCAGCTGTTGGTTGTCGTCTTCCGTGAAGTAACTGGAAAGTCGTGTCATAAATACTTGTGGCTCTGATTGTCTCTGCAGAATACACTGTGTGACAGACAGCCTTGCTTAGGGGTCTGTATCTTAGGAATTGTGTTGAGTCATACGGTTGATTATTTAAATATAAATAATAATTGACACGTTAAAATTTTGAATTTCATTAGGTAGAGGTTTTTAGACTTAGGCAAATGATTTTTTTTTTTCTTTTTTTTAATATAACACTGTAACATGCTTACTAGCTTTGACAAAGAGTTTTTTCCCCCTATACAGAGATAGCAGATAATAATAAGCAAGCAGACAAGGTTATGCAACAAGGGGATATTTTAATCATCTTTGTTTTGGAGAAGACAGGCCAGAGTGAGATACCTCTTAGAAACAATCTACTTCACTGATACTTTGCTTCAACAGATTGACAGCATCTCGGAAAAGAAAATAAGTGTTTGCTATTCCTGTTGTAGACTTCTTTCAATCACTGCGACAGATGTTCCAAGCATTTTGTTCCTCTGTTAGGTTTCTTTAGCAGTAAAAATACTGTGGTCTAAATATAGTTCAAATTGGTTGATGTACCTTGTTTGAATATGATTCAAAATTGCATTATATCTGGTTTAAATCATAGTGTAACAGGACAAAACCGTTGGAAAGACTATTTAAGAATATTCCAAACCCAGGTAGGAATTTTTATTCAATCACATTTAAAGCGGTTCCAAAGAAGTGCTATTTTTTTCTAACATATCTTGCAGTCTGACTTAGGATGAACGGTAGATAGCATAGTGAACTCTTTTCCCTGTGATATTTGGAATTACCTTAGATAAAAGTGGAAAAAGTGCTTAGCTAAATAGTTCTCTTTTCCCGTATCTGCAGTGTTGTCTCTTGTGACAGCTGTATATTACACATCAGGAATACAGAGGTTTTGTTTTCCTTGTTTTTTTGAAAAGGTGTCTAGGATTCAGGAACAGTTGAAGTGGCTGAGTTTAGAGAGAGATCCAATACACATGTGTGGTGTACCCATTTTTCCTTCGGGGAATCTGGGAGAAGACTGTGGCCCTTATGACCCCCCTTCCCTCTGCCAGTGAGTTCCAGTTCGGAGCTCTTCTCTGTCATCTCTCCTGCTCACTCGCTCCTGCAGACCACTGGGAGAGCTAACAGGATGATGCAGGCTGAGTTCTGCTGAATGTGTTGGTGGTAAATACCTCCTTTTTTTTTATTCTCTCCCCCGACTTTGCATCTCGATGACTGGTTGCTGTTCGTGAGACCCACTTTTGGGAGACCACTGGGTTGGGAGGGCAGCTGCCTGCCTGGAGCTGGGTCACGGTGGTATGACAGTAACTGCACGGGCGTCCCTTAGGATTACAAGTGCGATTCCGGTCAGGGACATCGATCGGGGGAACGCTCTTGTTTGGATACTGGCTGGCTGAACCTCTCTGCTCCCTCTTTTTGACATCTGGCATCAGGACACGTATACAGATGAGGTTGCTGAATTGCAGTGTCTGGGACGAGGTGCTCTCTTGTTTCCAAAAGTGATCAGTAGAGCAACACCAGGACACAGTTCAAGGTTTATTTCGTCACTTGGACTTTCACTCCAGTGGAATAGATTGGGATTTCAACTTTAGAAAATGGAGATCGCCAGTTTGTTATCTATTTTTGTTTCATTACTAGTTAATTTTTTAATAGACTGTTAAAATACTCTTCCAAGAAGGAAGTGTAGGGATATACAGGTGCTGTGATCTCCAGTCACGAATGACTGAAAACAGTTAGCATCCGTCATTTTGTGCCCCTTTTTGGGGGAGGAGAGAAAAGCTCACGCAGTAATCACATGCTGCCAGGTCATTGCTGTGAATCCAGCAGCAGTACAAACAGTCTCTTGAAGGTCCCGCTTCTGCGGGGAAACTCACTGGTAATTGACTTGAGCATCCAATTTTGAGCCTTCGCAGGAGAGAGCAGTTCATGTACGCTGTGTCTTGAAGCCATTTGGGCCCTGCTATGATCTCACGTAAGGAGACATTTTCTTCTAGGTTTGTTTTACAAATCTAGAGTTAGGATCTTTTGTACTGATACTTCTTTTACTTTGGTTTCAAGCTTTTCTGCGCAGTGGTGATCATTGTAGTTATTTACTTATCCATTTCTTCACGTTATTTGTGTTGATTTAGTGCCCATATGTATTTAAGGTGTGAGAACAGTGGGAAAGACTTGGAACATCTAATTTCTCCCCCTTTTTGCAGAATAGTTCTTGTCTTTAAACAGAAGTCTTATAGAATTCACCCCAGGAGGTGCTTTATAAAGTTCACGGGTAATTTTATTGTCCATGGACAGCTGAATACACTTTGATTTTTTTGCAGCATGATCATGGCCTTCTCCTAATTGCTTTTATGATTTTTTTCTTTTCTTCTTTAATATGAAAGAATATCATTAACGTACTTCTTGGGCTTGCTTTCCTGTAAGAGCTGAGTGGGGCACATCAGGACAGTTGTGGCATTGGGGTTTCAAACTTTTGTCCAGCTCCTGTGCCAAGGTATAGGTGCATGGTGAGACCTTTATTTCCTGAAAGGTAAATTGGTCATTTAGGGACAGATATCTGAGATGCTTCTTTATTTCTTTGTCCTTACCCGTTTATAACAAGGTTTCCAGCAAGATGACGATGCCTTTAGCTCAGGATTTAGCAGGGCAAATTACTGCAAGTGAGGGCTTAAAGTTTCTTGGACGTGAATATAGTAAAGATGTTCCCGTCTGCCCATAGCATTTGGATACGACTGGTAAGAATGGGAAACACCTTGGCCTTAACGTAACCTTCTGCCCTGGTACTTTGCCATCTGTCTCAAGACCTGCAATAGATTTGACTGCCTCTCACAAGCTCTCCCACCAAGGCTGTCTCCCAAAAAGGGAAACAGAAGAGTTACGTAAAAATGTTTTCCTTCAAAACCGTGTGTTACAGAATTCAACCAAGACCCTGATTTTAGCTCCAGTAGAAGTCTAAAACTAGCACAGACCATTTTCCAAGGTCTGTTTTTCTGTGTGTGTAAAGAAAGTAAATGAACCAGTAGTTTAGTATGCGGGGCAGAATATTGCTAAATTAGAGCAAAGAGAAAGGTTTTTGGAAAGAGCCGCAACCACCGATTTGGGAGTTAGTGAGGTTTCCTCCTCCAACAGGAGATACAATTTCTTTGTAAGAAATCTCCAGCGGAGAGCTCTGAGGAGAGGTGGTATGCTGTGAAACAGAAACTGAAGCAGTTGCAGACACGATACCTCCCTGTTGAGCATTAATGAACTGTAGCATTTATATGTAAGGTTTGTGGCTTGTTATGTATGCTTAGCTTGTCAAAAGTTTCTCGGGGCACTAAGGGCAGGCAGTGTCATTTGTGCAATAGGAAAAGCCCTCTGCCTGTGGATGTAACGGTGACCTTACTTGAACTGATAAATAGCTGTCTTATCCACAACCTTTAATAGCTGAAATATGTTCACCATCTACAGCTTTTTAAGGTTTGCTTCAAAAGAGATCAGCGGATAAAGCATGTGTATGTATGCATTGCTCTGTGTGATCCTTTCTGGCTCGTAACAGCACATCAAGGGAATTCCAGGGTTTAGGAGTAGCAGAGCAATCACTTTCCCATGTGCTCGCTTTCTTCTGCATGAAAGGTGCTTATTCACAGGGATGCATGGTGTTGTGCAGCCTGTTGACCTTAAAGAACAAAAATAACCCGACGACAGTGTAAAGTTGGGTTTTATCCTCTTAATGTAAAATAAGGCTTATTTTCTGTTTGCATTCTCTGGTTTAATTTGAAAGAAGACGGAGGCGATACGAAAATATAATGAGGGCAATCATTTTGTTGGTTCACAGTGGCTCAGATTCAGACGGGAAAAAAAAACCCAAACCCTTAATCAGCACAGTACTTAAGGGCTCCCGTGTAAGAACGTTACGCTTAACCTTCAGCAATCGCTTATGGGCTGCCCTGAATAGTAATGGGTTTAAGCAGATGCTTAAGTGTTTTCCTGAAGGAAGACCTGAGCATCTTGGCAGGTCTTACGTGATGGCTTCATTTACCTATATCATAAATCCTAGCACCAGAGGCAAACTTTTCTTTCATCTCCCGGCAGGCACCTGGGCGCATAGGTTTTCCCACCTCCGTTTGGCGTGCTTTCCGCGGCGCTCTTGCCGCAATCTGGTCGGCCTCGGCTGACCCTCGCCGGTGCTCCACATGGGCTGGGGGGGGCCTGCCCGGATCCGACCGCGCCATCGGGGTCCCCACGCCTCGCCTTTCATCGGTCCTCTGCCTTCCCCGGGTTATTAATCTGAAGGAGCGAAACGCGCAACGATGTTCTGCTGCGCCTGTTAAAGGGGAAGCAGGGATGGGAATGGCGTGTCGCCGAAGGGCTTTGCTGAAGTCGGTTTATTGGTGGTGGGTAGATGGGGTTGGAGTGGGATGAATCTGTGCTGTGGAAAATAAAAAAAATAAATAAAATTTAAAAAAAATTAGAAACAAAAAAAGAGAAAAAAGGAGAAGAAACAGCCCAAACCATCCCCAAACCAAACCAAAAAACCAACCCAACGGGCTTCTCCAGGCCGAGGTGGGGGCGAGGGGGGTTGCGGTGGGATGGGGGGGGCACCGTCCTTTTGGCCGGGCCCGGCGCGCTCCTCTTGCGTAAGAGGCGGCCGCCGTCGCCGCCGTTGCCATGGCGAGATGGCGGGGGAGGATTCCCGGGATCCGTAAGCCGGGAAGGGAGAGATTACGTCTGAAGCCGGCACTCCGCTGCGCCTCGGAGGTGGCGGGGTCCTTCAGGTGGGGGACACCCGCCGGGGAGGGGGTAACGGGCGGCAGCCAGCAGCCCCGAACTGTTGCGGGCATCGTTTTAAATAAAATAAAGCTGTGCGGGTTGGGGGGGGGGGGGGTGGCTCTCGGGGTAAGGGGGTGAGATGGTTTTGTACGCCGGGAAAAATACCGCAAGACTTTAGGGGAGGTGGGTTGGAGGTGTTGGGGTGGTTTCGGTGGAGAAGGGGAGGCATACGCGTTAATGAATATTTCCAGCGTCTGCCGAGAACTGGCTGTCGTGTGCTAGAAGGGGAGTCTTCTGATTTTCGGCTGCTTATTTTATTAACGCAGTTAATTGTTACCGTTTTAATCGCCAGCTGTGCGTGTAAACATAGCCTGAAAATCTGTAAGTAGTAAGCGAGCAGCGAGTCTAAATGTTAGCCCTGTGCTGGTATCTAGCCTAGATCAAGTCTCTGACAGATGTCTTTAACATGAATGGAAGGAATGACGGAAGACGACAGCAGCGCCTGCTTTGGTAAGTTTTCTTTCCGTTATCTTTAACTATCAGTGTTTTACTCCACCTCTTGCTTAGCGTCAGAATGGGAGCAGTTGCCTCTGGTGGGGTCTTTCTGTGCTTTTGAGCTTCGTTTGCTATTCTTCGCCTGCTTGAATTCCTAGAAGCAGGTGAGAGTTTGAGTCCTGTCACTGTGGTCTCGTCTTTTGTCGCTGCAAGGATATCACTAGTGCAGGCAAAAACTTTATAGATTCTGATGTTTGGTTTTAAGTTTGGAAACAACAATATACTGTCTAGAAGAAAGCAAGAAAAATACTGTGCTGCAAAATACTGTATTGTAAACATGTTTCTTAAGAGAACAAACCCTACCTGGGTTAATAATAGTATTCATTGCCAGAAAACAAATGTGTGTGTGTGTAGGGGAAACGAAGTAAATTTAACATTTTTAAACTGTTTTACAGAAGTGGCGCAAGAAGTGTGTTAGGATGTAAGAGAGTACGCTACTGGGAAATGAGCTTGCATTACACCCACAGAGCATTTACTGTACGTTAGTTATAACCCTGTTGTTTTTGTTGTCTGCAATTAATTGAGTAATTTCTTCCATGACTGAAACTGCAGGTTAGGCATGTTTGCTTTGAAAGACAGTCTTCTGAATCGAGACGGCTTTTCCACTTACCATATTAACAAGCTCTCGCAAAGTACATTTTGTGCACTATGGTTATGAATTCCTGAAAGGTATCGGTGGGGGTTAATTCACTGTTAGATAAACAGCCAATAACAGCATTTTGTTGTACTGGAATTGCTCTAAAATAGTTATTAGCTTCCAGGCTATTACCGGGAAAAAGGCTCTGTTTGGTCTACGTAAATAAAGACATTTAGTTTTTGCAAATATGATCTGGATGAAAAAGGCAGAAATGGACTACAAGAACTTTAAAGCGTTGAAGTAAGGACGCTTTTGTATAAATAGGCAAAGCCTAACCTCGGGCTGTAGTGTAGCTTTAGTGTTGGGTTTTACAGCTGCGACAAGATCTTTATCTGCAAGCTGTACTGTGCAAAAGCACAACCAAACCAGTTTTCCAGAAGCCGAGTATTTATTGTATGAAGATGTTTGAGACGAGCGTCGTCGCTTTAATTAGCATAGCATACCTGCTACCTGCCTGTGCGCGCAGATGTTCTAAAAATGCCGAAGTCGGAGCTGGCAACACGTAAAGCCGAATGATACAGCTGTACCAAAGTGTGCAAGCACAGGGGCAGCACAGGGAGCCAGAAGATGGGATTTATTGCAGCAGGGTTATGCAATGGTTCGGCACGCTCCGGGCGGCGCAGGAGGGAGCCGGGAAGGAGTTTTGGGGTGCCCTGGCCGGGAATATCGGGGGTGCCAGCCTGTCGCTGCAGGGTGGTGGGTACGCCTGCAGCCGTTTCTGGTGGCTTCTGGCTTTGAAACTTCCCGTCAGGATTTTGCTTAGGTGCTTTTGTTGTTGGAGGGTTTGTTTAGCGAAGCAGGCCTGGTACCCGTTGAAGGAGCCGGCGAAACTGGCGCTGTCGTCTTTGGATGTGAGCGGCTGCTGTCGGCTCGGAGAACTTGAACCCTTCGGATGGGAGAACTTTGCTTGCGTTTAGACACCCTCGGTTGCCCCCAGACTAGCTTACAGCTGTTCTTTTTGGGAACTGGAAATACTGCTTCTGCTGCATTTCTGTAAGTAAAGAGTACAGCGAGGGGGGGGTGTGATTCAGCTGTCTTTTGCATATGTCTGATGTTTGTTAATATTGACAACTACTTTACAAGAGATAAAGTCACTTATATGTTGGTTGTTTCAGCTGTAGGGATTTGACTCCTGTTTATTTTAAAATGCAGTATTGTTCTGCATCACCAGCGGTGACTTATTTAGGCTTGTAAGGCAAACACATGGCTTTGCATTAACCTTTCTGTCCCTCCCGTCTCCCCTGACCCCAAAGCAGTTCAGCCTGAAACTTGATAAGTTAATCGCAGTTACCTTGGCAAAATTAAAAACAAATGAAGATGGATGAAACTTGACCTTAAAATTATTTTGGATAGGCTGGGCACATGCAGCTGAAAGCATTAATTGCTGCTGTTTTGGCAGCTACCTTTGACAGCACAGGGTTTCAGTAAATGCTTTCTCTTTGAAGGGAGTGGGACATGCCCTGTCGTCTGCTTCACTTCTGGTGCCTTTCTGAAGCTTGCTGGGTTTATGAGTGGTCTTACTTGGTGCTGTGTATATATGCCTTTCAGATATTTTCTCTTCCCTGACATGGAACTAGTGTCAGTTTATCTCTGTATCTGTATTTCAGTATACAAATGCTTGTCACAGGGAATTAAGTATTTGTGCACCATTTAAAAACGGCAGACCTTTACTACAGTCAATATAATTATAATGGAATTAATGACATTGTAAATTAGGAAGAATTTTTGCTCATTTGTCTGTTATGTACCATGATCCGATTATAAATCCCAGCAGTGCCGATGGCCCTGGAGATGATAGATGACAGGGCACAGTACATACTGGAGGATCAGCTATTAATATTGTTTCATCCAGTCCTGGCTTGTATTGTGAAAAGACATTGAGGAGGTGCCTATAACTCAACCGTGGAATTTGTTTAGAGGGAGACTCCAGAAGAAAACCCAAGCACAAATCTTCCCATTAACATATTTGGAAATCTTTTTGTGATATTAAATCTGACAGTGTAAGTTCGTGTAGCATATTTTACCAAAAGCGATCCTAAACCTTTGCAAGTTGTCTTTCATCTAGAAAGTGGGTGGTACAGGGAGATTGAAAAGCAGGGATAAGGCCTTTGGATCTTAATGAAGATCATTCTGCTAGCCCGGCAGAGGGGAGATGTCAGGTGAGAGGCTGAGCTGGTTTTAAAATAATGCATGGGTTTCTTTTGGTGTGGTCTAAGTGTCCGTTTGACAGACTGTACGGGTGTGCTGTACTGTTTCGGTTGAGTTCTGTATGTTATAAAGTATATGGTCACAAACCAGTTCATGCTGAGCACAGCAAGATTTTATCCTGGTTTGAACATCAGTGCTTTATTATAGGTCTTTATTGTCATTGCAAGATAAATAGCAGGTTTTTATTACTTAATAATAAGTTTTATCTTTAAAGATCGTTTTCCAGAGGATTGAAACTGGTTGTTGCCTCACTGAGGAGTTATGAGTGTGACTGTCGGGGGCACTTGGAAGTTGAGTTAGATGAACATTGTTTTAATTGGCAATTTTACCATCAGCTTCTGCAGGAAAATTAGTTAAAACCCGTCATGAACATCATAATGCCTTTGAAAATTCTCAACTATATTGTGAAGATTTTTGACTTTGGAATTAATTGCTACAAGTTGGAAGAAGAGGCTACTTTCTAATTATCCTAATTTTGCATTGTCCTTACAATAATTAGTTTACACTGTATTTAGGAGATGCATACAGAAGTCAGATGTGTTTTTGCAGAAGGGTTTTAGGCAGCTCGCATTGTGTCTGGGCCCGTCTGGGACAATTTAATAGGGTCTGATTGTCAGAAAGTCCCTTGCTGAAAGCCAGGCTGGTTTAAGAGAACTATGGTTGGATGCTTTGACTCATTAGCTGCTTTTGAAATCGTTGGTCTAACTATTCAGTATAACCTGTTGGAATGTGTAAGGGCAGGAGAAGTTCGTGCCCCCACCTTGGATGCAGTAGTAATATGTGATGAAGTAGCAACAAATCAAGCTCCCTTTAAATTTTTGTGTGCCATTGGAAAAGGCACCGGTAAATGAGAAGATATGCTCAGGAGGGCATCTAAGGGGTTAATTCAAAAGTATGCTCTATGTAAGTAATTGACAATAAACTATCTAGATATCTCTGTAAGACTTCATGTATGCAGCAGCTATGTTGCTGAGGAATATAAATTACCTTTTCCATAAATCCTTGGAGCATGGAAACGTAGTGTTGTGGACTGGAGCTAAGGCACGCAGGAAGGCAGTGGTGGGTGCCAGTGCGGAACTCGCATATCCCACGACAAGTTCCTTGACCCTGAGACCCGACTTTCCCCCCCACCGAAGTAATTCCCTGTGGCGTTTCACCCTCACCTCTCCAGCATCATCCCACACATTCTCTTCTGCGTTCCCATCACCGAGCCATGTGGTCAAAAACAAGTGTCCCCTTTTCCCACATGCCATAGAAGAGGGAATTTTGTGCCGCTGGTAGGCATCTCGCTACCTGCTTTTTTTGATTGCTCTGTGCCTGGACACTTTCCAAGGCGCTTTGATCCGCACCCTGGGATTCGGGAGGAGCGACGAAGAAGCAAACCTTTGTGTGAGATTGGGCCAGTTTGCAGAGCCGCTCACCACAGGGGCATGGAAGGCGTAACGAGGATTTCTCACAGGTACAGGTGGGTGTTGTGGGGTTGTGCCAGGAAGTTTTGGGTTCCTAATAAAATTGTAAGATGAAATTCTGGTTCTCTTAAAATCTTTGGGAGCTTTATAGTCAGCCTGAGCATGGTCTGAATTTTGGTGAAGAAGTTACAGGGTTTTCTGGGTTAACCATTTTTTCATAGGCTTTCCACTGCTCTGGAGATGTTTAAATTCAGAGGTTGGGGTCTTTAGCCGATGCCCTCTGTCGGTAGCGTACTGTTGGGGGTTCAAACGCTCACCCGAGTTTGGAGCGTGGGGTTGGGGAAGGCGTTTCAGCTTCATCTAATTTATTCCATGCAACAGAGAGATATTCTTCTGTGTGTGCCTTCCCACCAGTGTAAGGGACAGGTGTGTATATATAACAAAGAAAAAGACCAGTGTTTTGAGATAAGTTTTTAGTTTACAATGGATACAATGTTGTTTGTGCAAAAAGCAAAACATATCCCTATTGAAATTACCTAGAACAGAAGTATTTTCAGAATGAGTCCTCTGAATGGTAGTAAATTCGTTCATAGATTTGAGTGAACAATAGATGTTAAATCCACACTTAATAAGTGTGTGCCAAGCCATTCCTCATGGGTATGTCAGATGATCTTCAGAGTAGATTTGTACTCTATTCACACATCTGCAAGTAAAGCTCACTGAAATTAGATTCATAGGTCATTGTTGACATTATTTTTAGAAGTGTGCCTTTGTTTTCCTTTGTAACTTGTATTTAATGTGAAAAAGCAACAAACCCTAACGTGTCAGAAAACTCAAAACTAGTCACATTTCTGTAATTTTTCTGAAATGAAAATGTGTAAAAGCAGAGTTGCATTGTTATAAATATTTAAATACTTTGTTTTGAATTTGACTTTTCAAAGTCTGCATGGCTTTTCTTGGTGTAAATTAATAAATATTTAGAAACAAAGCTTTGGATAAAATGGTTTGGGGGGGGGGGGTTGAGAAAAGATTAAACTGACCATTCTAGAAAATATTTTGTAATGTAAAACTTGCTGAAACTCATCCTTTCCACAAACACCTTAGATTTCGGTAATGAATTTTCTTACAGAATTTTTTTTTTTTTTTTTTTGGCAGATTCCCTCTGGCAGCATCCTCTTGTCATCAGCATGGGAGCCTATAATTTTCCTGGGGAAGCTAGGTGTCAGCCCAATATAGGCCATTTTAAGCTATAGAAAATTAATCAACTACTACAGCCAAACAACACTAGCTGTGCCCTTTGGTAATATTAGAATGAGAGAAATGGCCAGTAGGTCATTAAATAAAATTCAATTTAGGGTTTCAAAACATCAGAATATCTTAATGGAGAGTCCCAGTATTGACTCCGGTGTTAATAAGGCTCCTTATACCTTAACAGTGCATTTCCCAACCATGACGTGTTTCAATTTATTTTGCTCTGATTTTATGGATATGCATTAATTTTTTGGGGGGGTAATTGTGAGGATAATGCACCATATAATGCATTTTACTCTCCAGTACTAACATATACTGTCAACCTGATTTCTTAAAGCCTAGTTTTTATATGGGGAATTTTAAAGGACAGTATATGATTTAATATGCTTCATCCACTTCTTGTTACACAGGATTTGCAGTATAACGCTTAAAGCCCCTTTGATATTACAGCACAGAGATTCTTGCTGGCCTGTACAAGGCATTCCCAAAATGTGTTTACTAGTGCGGTTTACTGCAGCCTTCAGGTTTTCTCTGGCATTATGCCTTAAGGAAGCTTCACTGTTGCCCTGTTTGGTTTCAAGTCTTACTACTTAAATATAAATTAGACGTGATATATTTATAAAGCAAAAATTTGTAAATTAACATGGCCAGCCATCTCAAATCTGACCTGGAAATGAAGTATTACAAATAAAATTTTGGTTTGCTTTGCCCAAGTCTTGTATGAGATGGGAGGTGTCATTTCCCACTGCGCATCTTCAGCAACCAACAGTGTAACAACAGTCTGATGGGTTATTTACTTTTTGTTTTCTCTCCCATAGATCTTATGTCAACAGCATTCAAGCAGAGTGTAGCGTGGTCATTTGTAATGTATCTTTCTCGGCTGCATAGGTCAAAACATGAACCATTTTATGGAGGCTGCCTTTTTACATCCTGACAACTTCATATTTGTCCTTGTTCCTATTAAAACGTTTAACTTCCCTCAGACAACTTAACCTTTTTCTTCCACTCGAAATAACGACAAGGACAAATGTTTGTCACCGTGCCTTCAGCCTGGTGGTTTCACTGCTCCTTCAGTACCTTGGAGGTCTGGAAGAGCGTTTCCGTGATGTGCAGCTCCCGGGCTATCACCGCCAGCTCGGGGGGCCACATCCAGATCTTGCCTTACCCACCCTCGCAAAGCCCCGGGTGGGTGAGGGAGCGGGCTGCAGCTCCCTGACGTATTGCATCTTCCTTTCTCCTAACGTGACACTGTATTGTACCAGACCCGTCGGCTGTAACGAGGTGTAACGTAGTGATGAAGCGGGGAAGTTCTACAGTGCCTTCAAACACGGTGCGGTTGTGAAGTTCCACCGCTTTGCTTTGGGCAAAATGATGAAAAATAGCAGTTTGGGTGAAAGAATGAACGACACCTGAACAGCCACAATGACTTTGTCAGGATGTTCAGGACCTTGAGCAGAGTTACAGATTTCGGGAATCTGTAATGCTTGTGAAATAGAATCAGTATTTATTAATGGTATATATTTAAGTTAAACTTCTTGGGAGAAGGGGACTAGCTTTTCCCCCCCGCCTCTTTTGTACGTGCCTAGCCCACTGCGCAGTGAATAGGGTCCCGATCCTTCACTAGCAGGCTGTGATATGAACACCAGGGATTTCCCCTGTTGCCTTCAGACCTGTGTGATTATAATCCTACGTCAGCATCGGGGTCGCTGCCATTCCTCCGTGCTCTTAACTACTCAGGCTGCCAGTTAAAAAGGCCCATTTCTACTTAGAAGTGATCAAAGATCTCCGCCACACTCTGCCTGGCACAGATCTACCGACGATGGACGTGACGGGTACCTTCGCAGCGTGTTCGTGCTCTGCCTTTTCCTGAACATGTGCCCAAAGGGAAGGTTTCCGCGGTTTTCGAATGGCCTTTAGCTGAAGACCTCTTCAGGAGGGAGGTGGTATTTTAAGGAAACTGTAATAAGGCTCTTGTGGTCTGTGCGTGTGCTGCCTGACAGATCTGTATTTGACTTCGCTGATGGCTATTCAAATGCAGAGCTCAATTTTCTACATCTTACTGCAGCTGAGTGTGCCTCGATCGTGGGTACCTGCCCACACAATGTCCCAGTGCCTTTTCATGGGCAAACGCTCCTTTAATTGTTTGTATCCTCCTGTTTGCCATTGTCTTTCTCTTGTAAAATGAGTTAAAGTGTTTCCTTTAGGAAGAATACAGTCAAATATTATGCACTGTGAAATGACAGAAAGGGCATTTGTTTCTGGTGGTGGGGATTGCTGGCGTAGGTAGCTGTCTTGTATGGCTTTGGGAGGAATGTTCAACAGATACTTGATGACCTGCCGTAGGAGGAAGAAGGTGCACAGGTGAAAATGGAGGAGGTTCTTGTGAATGTCGAGGTCTCTTGCAAGTCTGGAGCTCAGCCTGCGTTCCCATACATAGAGAGAGAGAGATGTGCTGCCAAGAAATTAGTGTCTACTTCATTGGGATATGGACGGTTTCTGTGCACCACATTCAGAGTGCTTCTGTGGCTTCGCTTACAGACCTAAGTTTAAAAAAAAAAAGATAAAATGTTCCAACTGGAAAGAAACTAAGTTTTCTTTAATTTAAAAAAAAAAAAAAAAAAGCCTTGGAGTGCCTTGGGTGTGTTGGGTAATTGTGTACTCAAGAAATGAAGTTACATAAGTGAAGACACTCCTGTAACCCTAGCCTGCCAGGAAGACGGGCGCTGCAGAAAATCCACTCATCGCAGAAGAACGCCAGTAGGTGCAAAAGGGGAGAAGCTTTATCCTTTGCGCTTTGTATTTATTCACAAAGAGAAGTTGTCTTTGGCATGCCTGTTTGGCACCAGAGGAGTCCCAGTTATATCCCGTGGAGCTGCTTTTTCTTGTCGGTGTCGTGGGCAGAAGTTTCCTTTTCCTTTCCGTGGAAGGGGAGTGGTGGGTATTTTCCATTGTTCATCACAAGGCTTCGCCACCGCCGGTTGAAAGAGTCCAGGTAAGCTCCTTCTGGAGGCAGGACGGGAGTCAGGAGCGAAGTCGTGGGCAGCTGCTCTGGTGGCTTCCATCCATCCCAGCGCTGTTTGATGAGAGAGAGCGGAGATGCGGGGGGACGTGGAGGCGGCACGCAGCAGGGCACGGCGTGTAGGACATCGGTCTGGGCTTCCCAGTTCAGTAAGAAAGACCCACGCAAATCCTAAACAGCGGACAATGATGTCCAGATCTACCTTTCGTGCTCACCAGTATGGGTTTAGGGGAGTTTTGAAAGAGGGACACTTTCTGGGCAAAACTAGGCTATACTGCGTTTACTAAGCATGCACGTTTGTAGTTTATGAAACATAAGAACCGGCCTTAATGTTTGCTTATATTGCTTACAGTACAAATGTCAAATTTAAATGCCTGTGAAGCTTTATTTCATATATTTATTTCAAATGTAATTTGATTTTACTGTGAAAACAATTCATGAGTTAAGTTTGGGATGTGCAGCAGAACCGTGAAGATATTTAATACTTTGCTTAATTTAGAAAAATGACCTTTCAGAGAAAAACACTGTGCTTGTCAAAAATATACTGATGAATTAAATTCTTACGATGCCAATGTCTTAGTTGACTTTTGAGAGCAACCTTACAGATAATGAGTTTTATTTTTATCTTAGATCTGTCTGATTGTAGTGCCTCTTGCAAATCAAGTCACTTTACTGGCTTTTATGGTTATATAAATGCATAGCAAAATTTTGGAAATAAAAGAAAACAAGAGGAAAAACCCAAACCAAAACAACCCAAAGCTGTGTGACCAGTGTGGATACCTGGAATTTTAAACAATATTGCAGTTGTAAAATTGGTACCCCCTTTCACCGCCCCCCCAACCTTCCCCAAACCACCCTTGCAATGCTATCTAGAAATACCATACTTTTATTCCAATTTTAAATGGCCCTAATGGAAACTATGTTGCATGTGATAGCAATGTTGTCTTGCATTAGAAATACTAGGTTGTTGGGTTTGGTTTTTTTGTTTGGTTTTTTTTTTTTTCCCACAAAGTCAATGACTTTCAATTTGTAAAAATCTGTAAGGAATTTGAAAGTGACTTTAGTACTTCTTGTAGGTTTCTGACTGATTAAATGGATTTATGTTTAGAAGCTAATCTTGCTCACTTTGACAAAGCTGGCAACTTCAGTGGGTTTATTTGTGCAGATAGAGTGAGAAAGATTCAGCTTTTGATATAAATACTTTAGCTTTCTGGTTTCTGAGAACTATTTTCTTACAGTTAATTATGCATCCTTAAAAATGTGTACATTCATACGCATATGCAGAGAGAGAGAGATGGCAGTTTAGTTTGCAAACTATTGAGCTTCGTTTTGCCTATCAATGTTTTTAATTTTAGTTTGAGTCAGAGCAATCTCCAAAATGTTAAGATAGACTCACATCGAGAGAGTTACAAGCCAGGTCACATATATTGTCACATGTAGCGTCATATACTGTATATAAGTGGCTATTACTGGAACATCAGTATCTTCCAATATATTGCTTTAAAAGTCATTGTTGGGTTGGTTCAGAATGGTCCTTTGAGGTTCTTTTGGGCAGGGACAGATGTCAAAACAGGAGGTTTGCATTCTTGTGAGCCATCGGTGACTGTCGGGACTCGGGGCAGGTAGCGGGGAGAGCGCAGGAGATGGCTCAGCGTGGATGGGCTCGGGAGCGGGTTTGTAGAGGCTAAAAGATGGCAAAACAAAAAACCCCTTTCTGTGCTTGAACTCTAATAATTAAGATGGTTTTAGATGGAGTGGTGCCAACTTCCAAGCAAACAGCTTACAAGTTTAAAAGTCTGTGTTGCTTAAAAGAAATATTAAAGGGTCAGTGGTCAGGTATGCTTGTGACTAGAACTGAAGTGTCTGTATCAGCAGACAAGAGAATCCGAGTTCAGCAGTCTAAAAGGTTGCAATTTGAGTGAAATGCAACAGTAAAGCTAAAATGTGTGATAAAACCACACGGTTTTAGCTTCTTCATTAAATGTTAGCAGTGTTTTACTGTTCTTGTGTTAGAAGTGTCATCTTAATGATTTGGGTTGCGTATTGCATTTGCTGTAAATAGGGCTAGCTTCAAGTCGCTGGTGAAAATAGAAAAGCCCATATTGCTATTTTGATTGCTGTGTTTTTGCTGGTGTTGGTGGGCAGCGAGTTACTGTCATGTTTTGGTGGTTACAGTCAGGTCACTCCGAACTAGGCTCAGCTGAGCATTTTTGGTAATACCGTGAGTATACTCCAACTTTGCAACGGCAAACTTACTGTAAATCTGTGTTGATCTCTTTTTGGGTGGTAGTTTCTTAGAATAGCTTTAGTTATTGTTGGAAGAGTGGCAAGTTTAAAGGGTATTGCATGCATGTAATGGTATTTCATCTCAACCAAAACAAAGGACGTCAGTTTCTAAAGCAACCAGAATTCTTTTGAACTCTTTTCTCATTTCTTTAAAACAAACCCAGAATGATTCCTCAGTACCCTGTCTCGAAGCGGCCCCTGAAAAGTGTTTCGGAGGGAGAGTAACAAGTGGTTCAGTGGGCAATTTTGCAACGACCAGCTGTGGGCTGTGGTGTTTTGGTTTCTGGGTTTTTTTAACCTTTCATGCAGTGCAGTTAGTAGCTGGGTGGTGTTCTGAAAATCACATTTGATCTCCATCGAGAACGTTATCTGTTTGCCCTTACAAGGGTGTGTTCTTAATAGTGTGTTGGGTTTCCCCAGTACACAGCTTCAGTATTTCACGACAAAAGCCCAAGAGCTAATATCCCATTGTGGGTTTCACTGGAATGTTTTCAAACAGAATTGATCAATGAATTCATTTGCAGTGGGAAAGCTAAATCTCAAACACATATTTTAAATATCTGCCCGAAAGCAAGGAGGAAATGAGGGCCAAGATAAACTGGTAAAATAGAACTGGTGAGGAGTTCAGGTCCTAAGACCTACATGTTGATATTAATGAGGTTTCAGTTTGGTCTTTTTTTCCAGTAGTGCTCAACTTGACCTTCCCTGCAACATTTATTATTTTATATACCTGCATTATGTCAAATATTTTCCACCCCTCTGTAAACTAAACTGCTGTAATCTTTTAGGCTCTTTGCATATGGAATCTTCTACAGGCTCCTAAGTTTTTTTTTTTTCCCTTTGAACTTTTTCAGTTTCTGAATTAGTTGTATTATTATTGTGTATATTTTTCCTGAAGCAACCCAACATTTTATCTGCAAATACTGTCCTCTCCCACAAAGACTTAAAAAAATAAATTGGCAAAGTGCCCAGGAATGAACCTTGTGCACTGTGTGGTTATTTTCAGAGAATCATCGAGACCCAGAGATCAGTTCCTCAGTGCCACGCACCAACAGGTCATAAATAAATGTACGCATAGTTTAAACAGATACAGGGCTTCGACCTATTTCTTTCTTTCTTTCTTTCAGTGCTTTGATCGTGGCTTTTTGCCTTAGCATGCTTGTTGTAACACAGCCTTCCAGGTAAAAACACTTTTCCATTGTCTGCAATTTAGGCTGCTAATGTGCCGGTTGGGTTGCATTGCTCCGGCTGTCCTGTGAGGAGGTGACTCCCAAGGCGTCATATGATAGACTATAGTTAAACTGTGAATTAAGCCAGGACCTTAAACTATTTGCGTGCTCAGAACTATATCCTGGTAATAATTTAAAAACATTATCTGTTTTTCCATGTTTCAATCCCAATTTTACAAGGGTTTTTTAATGAGCACCATTGGGTTTGTCTCTGCTTTTGTGCTAAATTTGGAGTAACAATTTCCAAATCTTTTGTTTACTGTAGATGTGAGGTTATGAAATTGCAGCCACCAAAATCTTTAAAACTATCTACTAGGAGTGTGAATGTGTAAATTTTATCCAGTTGATAATTGGTCGTTAAGGTCAGATTCTGTTACTGAATCCTGGTTTGAGTTGTTAGTGAGTACGTGTTGAGTATTCAGTTTGAATAAAACTTAATTTCTGGAAGTTCTTAGAACTGTCACGGTTTAATACAGTTGGAAGTAATTACTAAATGGGATAAAACAAATGAGAGCTAAGATACTTAAATACCCAAACCATAAGCTTAACATGAATGGGGGGTGTTGTTGGCTTGTGGGGTGAAGTGGCTTTGGGGTTTTGTTTTGGTTTGATTTTTTTTAAAGTATTATATGCTTAAAATTTATTCTAAATTATGAAGCCAAAAGCCAAATACCTGACTACCTGTAAGAAATTGGTTAATCCTGCCTCAGGATTAACCTGGGGTTATTTGGTTTGTAATTATGAATTGTAACTACAGAAAATGAGAAGCTGGACAGAAAGACTGCCAAAGATAGGAAAGCATCAGGTCATCAGCTGTATGAGTATATATTTTAATTAAGTTTAGTCACCAGTAAAATATTGCCCAATGTTTATTTACAAGGGAAAAGGAATGGGAAATGATGTGTTTAGTATTTTCCTACTTGCTGTGATTTCTCTGCTCTTTGAGTAGAGTCCTCAAAGTCTGAACTGATCTATCAGCTTCTCAGGAAGGAGAAAGAAAAAGGAGAAAATAATTTCTGTGCTGTCCTGGTTTTGGCTGCAATAGAGTTAATTTTCTTTCTAGCAGCTGGTATAGTGTTATGTCTTGGATTTAGTATGAGAATAATGCTAATAGCACATTGATGTTTTCAGTTGTTTCTAAGTAGTGTTTATACCAAGTCAAGGAATTTTCAGCTTCTCATGCCCAGCCAGCAGGGAGGCTGGAGGGGCACAAGGAGTTGGGAGGGAACACAGCCAGGACAGCTGACCCAAACTGGCCAAAGGGGTATTCCAGACCATGTGACATTGTGCCCAGTACATAAACTGGGGGGAGTTGGCCTGGGGGGGTCGCTGCTCGGGAACTAACAGGGCATTGGTTGGTGAGTGGTGAGCAATTGCTTGTGCATCACTTGTTTTGGATATTCCCATTCTTTTATTATTATTGTCATTTTTATTATCATCATCATTATTATTGTTTTCTTCCTTTCTGTCCTGTTAAACTGTCTTTATCTCAACCAACGGGTTTTACTTTTTTTTATCTCTCTCCCCCATCCCACTGGGTGGGGGGGAAGTGAGCAAGCGGCTGCGTGATGCTTAGTTGCCGGCTGGGGTTAAACCACAACAAGTGCATAATTTCTACAGTGTAGACACTGTTTATTGGCTTTGTATTTTACTTAATAATTTTATTTTTTTCCCCCCATACTACCTTTTTCCCTGCTTTTGTTCTCCTGTCTCCTTTCCTTCGCCCTCACACCTTTCAATGTGGAGCAAAATATTTGCTTCTATTTCTGAGAACCACAAAGAAAGAGAGAGAAATGCTGTCTGAGCTCTGTGCACAACCTGCGGTCTTCCCCAAGTTGGAGGCGTCAGAAGCCTTTGACCTGCCACGTTTCATGCGGGGAATACCAGGTATGTGCAGGTATGTGCATTTAGTTGGTGGATGCCCACCTTGTCCTACCACTCACAGCCTTAAATAATAGCACCGGGTGAATCTGGTGACAGTGGAGGGGAGCAGGAAGGTCTTGCTGACGTGAATCTTGGCATAGGAGGGGTTGGCAAGAGAGGAAACGCGAGAGAGGTGGAGGAACACCGAGCCCAGCCTTGCTCCTGGCTTTTCTGCACTGGAAAAATAGAGTCATTCCAGGAGTTTTGCATGATGGTTTATAACAATGAACAGGGTGAATCTGGAGAAGATACGAGCATTAGGGAGACGAACAAGTATTTGGAAAAGAATAAGCATTAGGGAAGCAGCACTTGTTCCTTGGCGGGTGATCACTAACGATTTGTCGAGAAAGTCCGAGGAAGGAGCGCCCAAACTGCGGAGGCAGAAGGTGCCCACCGTGGGATGGACCACCGGCTGCCTTCCCGCTCCACAGGCAGGTGCCCTGGGACATCACGGCGGGCCGGGCTCGGCTGTGCGCGTCGGTGAAAAGTGATGCAGCTCTCCCTTCCAGCACAGGACGCCATCGGGAGAAGGTATCAGGTTGACAGCCGTGGACTGGGTTCTCCTCTCCTCCAACACCTTTTCACTTTCCTCATATAACGCCCCTTCGGTGTATATTCGGTTTGGGGGAAACATTGCTGGTATTTAGTAGGGCTCTCATAAGGTTTAGGGAGAAGTCGGCGGAGCCTTTTCCTTCAACACAACTCCAGGTGCCTAGGAGAGACAGGGAGACTCGGTGGTCTGCTAGCCAGTGTGAACCCCCTCAGAGGAGAGAAATTAAAGAGCCAGAGAGGTGGTCCAGTTGGCCTCGTTCTCCCCCCCTTCCCTTCTTTGTGCGTGCAAAGTTTCCGATGTTATTTTTCATCCTATTAACCATGCACAATTTTTGTCTCGGTTACCCTTTCTCTGGCTGGAAATGTGGAAACTTTGAGCAGAAATTTATTTTAGCTGAGCTGTTGGAAAAAAAATTCAGAAAAATACTTCTGTAAATAGGTAAGATATTTAAAACGGAAATAAACAGATTAGGGTATATATGGGGCAAATGCCATTTAAAATCTTAATAGTTCTGGAAATTTGGAGCTGATTCTAAGTCATTAATTTTAGTGCTACCAAGAAAATTTCCAAATAGGCATGTTAAAAACAAATAAAAAAAAGCAGTTCCAGGACATTATACTGGGTTTGCATTTTCATTGTTTTAGTCAAGTAGCACATTCTAATAATTTCTTCTCCCACTAACCGTATTTTCTAGAAGTCATTGTTCCAACAAAACAAACCAAAACCAAAATCTTACTGTAAATGAGTTAATAAAGTTGGATGCAAGTCTTTCTACTCTGTTGTGGCACAGGGTCGATTTGTGTAAAATCTTTTTGTTAAAGCCCCCCAAAAATAAATTCTGTTTGAGGTCTTGAAGTCCCTGGATGCTCACTTCGGCACATCGCTATTGAAGCGAGCGAGCTCCAGGCTGAATCGTTCACTTCCAAATGCAGGATGGGATGGTGTGTGCGGCAGCTTGCTGTGGCTTTCTCCCACACGTTCCTCACCGCCCCCTCATCTTCAATCAGACAACGCAAAATTGAGCATGAATTCTAAATAAAAAAGGAAAAAACACCCGGGTGATGTTCAGATTGCAGAGTGCCATCATTTTGTAGGTGTATGAGAAGCAGCGAGTTAATCATCTTCCTCAGCTTGAAAGTAGAGAAAGAAAATTTCACCAGTAAACCTGGAAAAAGGGGGGGAAAGGGCCAGGTTTTGGTTTGGGGTTAGATTTTACTTTATTTTTTTAAAGAAATCCTAGTAGTTTGCCGTTCTGTGGCAATAGGAACTGTACTTCTTGTGGGATGAGGTGAATGTGAGTGGATCTATATGTTTGCTTCATTTTTCAAAACACTATTTAGCATATTAATAATGCACTTAACTATCTGTATGCTACCATATCTGTTTCCTCTTCTTACTTAATAAACAAAACCTTCTGAGCTTCTCGTAATAACTAGGTTTTTGTATAAAAATTAATGAACTAAATATGCAGTGTCAACATTCCAGGTTTGGTTTTTTTTTTCCCAAGGTCTTATTTGTTGTCTAAGGATCTCTTAGAGAGAATCAAAAAAGGAGTGCCAGTAAGATATTCCAGCCTACTTTCTTTTATTTCTCGGGGAGAAATATATTGTATATCTTGGAGGCGGAGGGGAGAGAGGGCATTTCAACTTTTTTCTTCAGATTTGATGCTGATTACCATCCAGGGCACACAGCAAATGCTTTAACAACAACCCACACCCCCACAAAGAAAGAGAAGGAAACAGATTTTAGTCAGGACTCTACTTTGGAGGAGTCGTGAAAGATTTCACTGTTTCATTCCAGTTCTCTATAAATCCAGCCCCACGAAAGACCTTCTGGGGCCCTATTGCAACACATCTTTGTTTGTCAACAGTGCTTATAAATCATGCCGGGTTGTTCGTCTCTGCTCCCTTCTACCACATAGGTGTGATCTGAGCAATTTTGGCTTTTTGCAGCCGTTGGGGACGGGGCAGTGCTGTCCTTTACCGGTGAGCCGGGCTGGGCAGGGTGCCCGCAGGTGGGACCGGGAGCGGGGAGCCAGCAGCCGCCGTGTCCCCCGGGGCCAGCCGGAGCAGGAGCGGAGGAGGAGAGAGACAAGACGCGAGCTGGCTGTGCCGGAGACAGGTTTTAACAAGTGCCTTGGGACCAGCACAGCCCTGCTCCGAGCGGAAATCCTTCGTTTTACGGGACTTGGGGAAGAGGAGCAGGGGAGCTTGAAAATGGCTCGTGCGGTTTGCAGGGTAACCAGGTAGGTGCTTAAAGCTGAGCACAGCGTTAGCAGGCTGGTGTGTGGCTGTGAGCAGAAAACAGTCCCTTCGTAATAATGTGGACGTTTGTCCCTTGGCCTCCTGTGACCGAAGGCTTCAAGTCCTCTGTTTTTCCTGAAGAAACAGATACCTGCTTAGATGGGAGGTTGATAGCTGGCAGGACGCGGGCTGCTTCTGGTCCCCAGGATGTTTTCCTCTCCTCTGTCCCCTCTACCTGAAAAAAAAAAAAAAAAAAACCAAACAAAAAAAACCCCAGACATTTTGTACAGCCTTGTCTTACAAGGCTTATCTGCCATTCAGCCCCTGAATAAGCAACTGAAATAGTTGGGACACCGAGGTTTCTACAGTGCCGGAGGGTTATGGTGTAGGACCTGTTGCTGTGGGATGCTCTGCAAGGTCAGCTTGCAATTTCTCCTTCAATTAATGGTTAGTGGCTTAGTAGCTCCTTTCTAACAGTCCTTTAAAAGTAGTAAAATAAGAAAGCTGCAGCACTGTTTGTAGTTTCAGCTCATCCTGATTCGCTAGGAATGTGTTGGGGAATATACAATCCATTTTTATTTCCTTTTGGTACAGAACATCTCCCTTATGTGCCTGATTTCTTCTCAGCATGCCTGCTGAGCGGCCCTCTCCTTCCCAAAGTCGTACCTTGGGAAGTGTCTGGCAAGTTTGGACGATTTAGGGTAATCGTCCTGCAACTTCCTTGCTTTGTTTAGGGTCAGCCTGAACCTGTGTAGGGCATGTGCAGTTTCTGGAGAGGTGGTTTATCCTTGCTCCTGCCATCTTTGATGGGAATGGCATACAGACTGGAGAACACCCGAGTGCTCAGTGGGATGCTCTAGACGTAGTTTTTGTCTCAGGTCTTGAGGGAGGATGGGAGTAGGCAGAGGAGAAAAGTAAAATAAATCACTGAAGTGAGGCATTGGCTTATTACGCATATTTTCCACCCCCAATTTGTGTATGCCCTGGGAAGAGAACATGAACTGCCTAGGGCTGTTTTGTTTGTAAGCCTCTTAAGAGTGGCTAAGCCCTGGTTCATGGCTGGAGCATGTTGCTAACAAGAAAATATCATATCTTTGTGCCTTCGCTTAAGTTTTGTGTTTCAGGTACACCTAGTCCTACATCAACTTGTATTGACTGGTTTTTCAAAGGCGGTTTTTCCTTCTCTCAGTCCAATTTCTGTTGTTTTTCACTTTAAAGCTGCAGCTGGTAACATTTCATTCAGCATATTAAAAAATCAGGGCAAAAATAGAAGATTACTATGGAAAAATAAACGTGCAAAGTCCACAAAGCAAGGTTTAGCATAACAAGTTAATTGTGGATTTTTAGGTTTTTGGTTTTTTAGCACTAACACCCACTGATGCCGTTATGACTGTTCACATTTTGGACTGTATTCACACACTTTGACTTGTAACATTAAGACCTTTTAAGTTCTTGGAAAAACAAGCAAGCAAAAAATGAGGGACCTTAGTTAAATTCATGAAAAGTTTTAACTTTGCATTTAATGTTTAGTTATACTAAAGGCTGATTTTGAATTTGAAGGTGAGGGCGATTTTGCAGCTCTGTTCAAAGTGGATTTACCGACTATTTACCATTGGTCTGGAGGAAGTCTTAAGCTGTGTGTTAGAGTGAGTCCAGTTACAGGGATGATACTTGAAGATGCTCCAGCGCTGGCAGGAGCCGGTGAGGAAGGAGTGGGCAGGGTGGTTGGACGTGATGACCTAGAGGCACGTTCATTCTTTGAGCTACGTGGTGAAGGGACAGTGGTGTTCGTCGGGGAAGCTGGGTTTTAAAGACAGGTTGGAAATTAGGACAGCGTTTTAAAGAAGAAAGAGTATCGAGTGAAATCCCCTAACACACCCTAGAAGAAAAATCTCTTGTGTGTAAATTTATTGAGAGGCTGGTATTTACACATTTTGCAGTCGATACCTGCTCCTTAACAGAAAAACACTGCCTGCCGTTTTACAGTTAATAAAAATGTGCCTCTGTCGATTCCGTTCTTTTGAGTGATCCGGGAAAGAGCACGCATAGTGAAGTGGCAGTGTTGCTGATTTGATGGAGTTATCCACAGAGGTGAAGATGAAGATGCAAATGAAGATGCAAAGGATTTCAAAATGCCATTAGGTTGCTGTGCAACCATATTATAAAATGACAAATGAAATTCAGTGTGGATAAATGCAAAGTGATGTCCACAGGAAAAATACTCTAGCTTTTCATTTAGATTGAGTCGCTTGTTAACACTTGGGCATGAGATCTGGGGGTCATATATTTGTGTGGAGAAGTCAACTGTATACTCACTAGCTGTCAAAAAGCAAATAAAACATTAGGAATGTTTATGGCAGTAGTAGAGAAAAACATATCTGTCACAGTAGCGTCTGTGCTGTGCCTTCATCTTGAATAGTGGGATCAATTCTGACATCTTCCTCCTAATTCTCTTTCCCTTCTTCACTTCCACCTCTAGAGAGGACAAAACAGTGCTGCAAAAGCTGGAGAGGTACTAAGTCTATTGAACAGCTTTTGTTTTTACAAATGACCAAATAGATGAGGCCCTGCAGTTTGAAGAAGAGAGATGTGAAAATCTCATACGGATTCAAAGCACTCTTGGAGAAACTCATGTAGGAATAGTCTGTGATACCCATGAGGTTCAGCTGCAGCTCCTGGGGCTTGCTTCAGAGCTGTGCAGTTTTAAAGTCCGGGACTTGCTGTGTGTCCTCTTCTGCTTTTCCCTCGACTTCTGCTCTTGGCTGCTGCTGGAGCAAGATGTTGGGCTGGACTTTTGGCTTGACCCTTGTAGGTTTCTGCTTTGCTTCGTTTTTTGTTAGTGTCATCAAAAAAACAGGGTTTTTTCTTAGCCAGCAGTACTATTTATGGTCCATCTTAATATCAGGTGATTATAAGAACTTCAGTATCTAAAGGTCTAATCATTTAAACCATTTCTATCAAGATTTTAGGATCTCAGTAAAGAGATAATTTTTAAGGTATATGCTAAGCTTAAGAAAAGTAGCCTGTGTTTAAACAGGGCTGTTGGTGCTATGGGTTCCTGAGTGCTGAAGGTATCTGCTTACATGATTTCTGCCTTGTAAACTCAGTAGCGTGTGAGGAACTCCACAAATAGAAGAAATTACAGAGCAGTTTGACCCCTCAAAGAACTTGCAGAAAGCCTCCCCGCTGTTGTCTCAGGTGATGAAACACCAGCTCTTGATGTCGTTCTACCTGTGGAACCAGTTTTGTGCCTTTCTGTGTTGGGCAAGCCCTCCCTCAGCAGCCTTGCAGGTGAGGATGAGTGGGTTTGGAGTACCAGAAAGGTGGATGGAAAGCTTTTCCCCTGTTTGGCAGGGGAGCGGCTGGCTTGACTGTTTGCTGCTTTGGTATAGGAGCTCTATTTGAGAAAATGGAGAAATTAAAGAAATCTTTTGGGCCCCACGTGGTGCTATTTTTACATATGTTTCTGGTGGGTGGAAAAGTTGTTTGGTTTTTTTTAGAAATGCTTGCAGGTATTTCACTGGCATTTATTTAATTTCTGCGTTAGGCTTTAAAAAAAAAATTAATACATGAAAACCAAACATTTCTTCCATTTCTGGGACATCAGCTCAAAGGCCAGTAGACTTACAGGGGAGGGAACCTGTCTCAGTGCAGAAGGTATGAAGATGCTCATAGCAGCAGCTTGGAGAAGGTGGTGAACCTACAGCATCTCGTGGCTTTAATATTTTGTTTTAACTTTTAACCCTGATATTGGGTTAGATATAGAAAAAACCCCAGAAAGCCGAAATTAAGCCTGGAACAGCGAATGCCCTAGAGGCTGTTAAATAATTATTAAGCAGATTTTAGTGATAATAGTCACCCTGTCCTAGGTACACAGCTAGAATTTGGCAGTCTGGGCAGAACAATGCTCTAGCCATCAGCATAGCAATGGTGTAATTATTGTGCTAGGTGGCTGATTAGGAGCTATGCAAATGGAATTGCAATCAGTACCTGTGTTTGTGCTTTGGTACAGGAGGGAGACAACGTGTAAATGAATTGTCTTTGGTGACACAGCTGGCGGCTCTCAGAAGTACGCTTAGGATCTAGGACCTCCTCCCTTTGTGGGGCAGGTGGAAGAGGGACTAGCCATGGAAAGTGCCACCCTTGCACGGTGGCTTACGCAGGGTGAAAAGGTGCCAAGCAGGAGATATTTCTGGAGATACTTCACCTGCACTTGGGAATTTTTGTGCTTGGCAGCTGCTGTGCCTGTCCCCACAGGTGCCTTGCTGTTTGCTATATCCTTCTGAAAGGTGACAGCCGTCCAAAAATCCTCTTCCCCCCACCTCCTGTGCTCAGTTTTTAATGAGTTTTAAAGCCTCATAATAAAAAATTCAAATCACGTAAACAAAAAAAAAAGTTGAAAGCTCCCCAATCGTAAATTGATGACACAGGGACTGAGTTTGGGTTCATATGCAAAGCGCTTATGTAATTTATGCGCATACACCTTGTCAACCTCATCAGGAGCCCTTGCCATGCTTAAGTAATATGTGTGATGGCAAGGATAAAGCTATTAGATATTTAATTTATATACAACCTCTCCATTGACTGTTTTATTGTACATACAGTATAGCTGTTTAATGCCGATACGAATTTAATCTGCACATTACAGGTTGTATTTTCAAATATGCAAGCTTTTTTTTTTTCTTAAAATGAAGAATAATCAGAGGAGGATTTTTATCTTCTATTTTCAACGGGGTTATGTAAAGTATCTGTCATGGGTTCTTCATTTTTAAATGCAAATAATTATATATGGCAGGGAGTGTGATGAGCATTCAAAGTTGACATTAAAATGAAAATGCCTAAAATTTTCCTGAAAAACTGATCAAACAGGTCATTAGTCAAGGTTATGATGACTAGTAGAACATTTTAAGATGTTTTAAACCTCATTTAAGATGTTTAAAAAAGAAGTTGATAGTTTTTAAAATGACAGGTGCTCCTGCATCATCCTACTAGTTGCTAAGAGTTTTGAATTCACGTAATTTTTAAGAGGTCTTTTTCCCCCCGCCTCTCTTACAGCTGTGCAAGCAATCTTCAAGCCCAGTAGCATCTGAGAAACTGAGATTTAATCTGGTTACGTTGCATTTTTGGTAGGCTGGGGACATCTGCGCTATCAGTTATCAGGCTCAACGTTTGCCAACCCACTAAGCCGTGGTGCTGTGATTCTCTAAGCCCCAAACTGGAAAGGAGCAACTGCAAAACAAACCGTACACCAAAAAGTGTCAGGTTCCCACACTGTAAAATGACAGAGAAGATGTGGGGACTGTGTTTCCTCATCTGATCTCTTCCTTTTTATCTTGAGTGTTCCTCATTGAATTAAAAAGGGAAATATACGGGGACAGAAGAGTGGTTTCTAATTAAAAGTAGATTTAAATTTGAGCGAGAAGAGCGCCTTGTCCTATGGGTTTCGTGAAGGGTCTTTTTCCTGCTGTTCACCAGCTTTGTGGGTGTTCATCTTGCGGGAGCAAGGCAGCGGTGGGATCTCTGGGCCATCGGAGGCGTCCTCGGGTGCCCAGGTCCGCTGGCCATTGCACCTCCTGGCTGCGTGTGGTCCCCTCCTTGGGCAGCCAGGGACGGTGCTGCCGTCCCTCCTTCCCGCTGCGAGACGTGGCTGCGGTTGGGACCCTCTCCCCCGGCTCTGCTGCTTGGGGTTTGGGTTTGGAAGCCTGCGAGGGACGGGCAAGAGGCAGCATCCCCCCGACTGCCCCGCCAGCTGCGCCGCGCTCTCAATTAATCTAATGGGCTCCATGTACAGACAAGACTCTTGCCTTTTTTTTTTTTTTTTTTAATTAGCGGGTTAAAGGCAGTCTTGGGATTCATCTCAGTTAACCAAAACGCATTAGGACTGCGGCGCTCTTGTTTTAGCAAGTTGTAAAGAGCCTTCCCTCCTCCTAGCGAAAGCCAAGCGTTGCAGCCTCCTCGCGCTGGGGCGCGGGTGCTTCTCCATCCTCCCCGGTCCCTGGCGGGATGCCCTGGGGTTAAACGCTGCTTCTGGTGCCCGGGGAACCCGCCACCCGGGAGCCTGCGTCAGCTCCGCGCGGTGCATCGTCCTCGGCGACGCGCTGCTGCCCTTCCCACCGTTGCCTGCGCCGCGTGGGCACGGATGCTCGAAGCGCGAGGCTTTCCACCGGGGGAGGTGTGAAATGGCTCGAGTGGGACCCGGGGGGGTGGGCTCGGGTCCCTCCGTGTCAAATCCGAGCCCTTCTTCATCCACTGTGCCGCTCTGCACTGCCCAGGTGGTATTTTTATTTATTTCTTTGTTTGTTTATTAATTTATGCAATAATAAGTGTTTTCAGGCACACTTCTCATCCAGTGAAATGCAAAGCACTTTGTTACTGGCGCAGTAGCTTAGTGGGTTTCGATAGTCAGAAGATGGAGATTTCCACGCAAGGTCTCAGTCTCTTTTTACTTGCTCTCTGAATATAAGTAGCGAGGGTAAATGCACTGTTTTGAACTTTCATCAGTGGTTTTCTCAAGCTGTGCATATCCCTCCAAAAAAAGAAAACCCACCTACGGTTCTGTTTTCAGTAATACTGCCCAATGGATAGACTGATTGCATTAATGCGCTTCAGCTGAAGAGTATTTTCTCACTGCAGTTCTCTTCTCTGCTAGTGATCTAGATGATCAGTGAAAGAAAAAATAATTAAAGTGGTATCTTTCTTTGTGTCCACTGAGAAAGCACGCAAAATGATTTTTAAAATTACTTTTCAAATGTCTTCTGATGCAGTAAGGTAAGAGAGAGTGTGATTTTGAGAAAGCAAGAAAAGCTGTTGCCATCTGAAGCTGTTTTGCAGGAGGTATTTTTAGGATGACTCAGGCATAAGGCCTGAGAATTGTTCTTGTCTTTAACTGAAGGGAAAAAAATGCTAACATTTTCCTTCCAGCTGTTTTGGTTAAATATTTGGACATACAGCCCTAGCCTTTAAGGAAAGATAGGAGCTTGTATTTTTTAAAGTTTTGATTAAGTAGCCTGTTCTTAGCATCCAACATGGTGTAAATCTGCTAATTTTCCACTGATAAATAAACAGAGTATATGAGATTTAAAAAAAAAAAAAAAGGCATTTTTAATTTTTTTTTGAGCAGAAGTTTTGCGTCTTCAACAAGGAGCCAAAAAAATCCCTTTTTACAGTGATACAGGCACATGCAAGTATGTACAACGAAAACTATTTGTGTTTAGGTGGTTTGCACAAGCTAATGAACCTTTCTCGGGCACCACTGCCATGTAAGCTTTCCTGGTGGCTTAAAAGCAGTCCTCCTCAGTGACTGCTTCTTCATTCCTCTGTGTGTTGTCGCTGTACGGGGTGCCTTGTTCAGCAGGACGAAGTCATCTCATTACACTGGCATGGGGACTGTCGTGAGCAAAAAAGAGATGAAAAAACCAAAACAAAACCCACAAATGGAAGATTTCTTTTGCTCCAGCTTAAATTGCTGTCAGAAGTTACTGGTTTCATATTTTGCAAACCTCATACTGTTCAGTATTTCTGCTTTCCTTGCTGAAATTCCTAAACCTTTATTTTTCTTCCTTTACTGACCATACAAATAAGGCCTTTAAAGCTTTTCTTGAAAAATCCTCATGCATTTCTAACACAGGTAAAAATGTTCAGGTTTGTATATGTTGATATGCTGGTACCTTTAAAAAAACCACCTAAAGATCTTTATAAACTGCATTTTATTTGTGGTGTAATTAAAATCTGTGAGGTTATATCTCTCAGTGAAGATCAAAAACAGAGAATGTAAAGCTTTTGAAAAATCTGCCTTATTTTTTCGTTTAAAAACCCACCACAGCACCACCGTATCAAACTCAGACTGATGGTATCCATTTAATGATCTATCACAGCAGGAGGCGTGTAAAACAAGAAGCGTATATTACTGCATGCCAATCTTCTTCCTCGCGTTCTTAAAAAGCGCAGTTACATTATATATTTAAAACCCCAAGGAATTTGATGATATTTCCATGCAGGAGATAACCTGCTGGGAGAGCGGTATTGGACAATAACACGAAAAGGTTTAGTACAGGAGTAAGAAAAGCCATTGCACCCGTGTTGTTTCATTTTATTTTACACACACACACATATACATATATATATATATCTAAAACTGTATATTTATAATATATCATCTATTATATGATGTTACCTGTGCTTTGCTTGTTTGTGGTATGCACCTGCCTGGGATAACCAAGAGCTGCCTCCGTGGCTTGTGACACTGCTGTCACGTAGAGTGTCCTCTCTATACAGCGGCGTATAGGGTGATTTCTTTCATTGCTGCTCCACTTTTCCCCCTCTAGTAAGGACTTAATGAGAAGTGTCCTGTCTTAAATGAGAGTGTGTTTGTCACCGTCACCGTTTGCTTCTAGATGTGTGCTACTCCAGAAGGCTGTCTGCTGAAGGTTGGGGACATTGGGAGAGGTCTTATAATAATCCAGTCATCCAAGATAGGTACTATTGTGCTATTGTATGGGAAATAGAGGGTGCTCTGCCTGCCATGTGTTAGAAATTTCCATTAGTTAAATTATTTTCTCTTATCCTAGTAAAGGTAAGTAGTAGTCCAGTGATAAAGAAATGTTACCTTTGTAAAATTTTCAGAATAGACAGTATCTTCTGTATCACAGGTTTAAATCTGAAATGATACTATATCAAATGAGTATTGGATCAGATAATACTATTTGCAGTTAATAGTGGACTTTGCAGTTTTCAGTTCCTCCTAGGTTTTGCAGCTGATTTTTGTGTAATATATTTTTCTTATGAAGAGTTTTCAAAGGTATGTACCGTTAGAGAATCTATAATATTATTGTGAAAGAATATGGTACATTATGTGAAATAATTTGCCTTAAAATGTTTCACATACGGCTAATGTAATGAGACAAAGGAGAAGGAAGTGACGGGATAATAATATAAATTTGATGTTATTTAGCAAGTCATTGTCGGCGTGCGTGCCAGTTGTCCAAAGAACCAGGGAGGCTGCGTTTCGGTGTCCCTGGGGTGGGTGGTCCGCAGCCCACTGTTCCCACCTGAAACGCAGCGGTTCGTAAGGCAGTCGCCCATGTAGAATCTGTAGTTGTAAAGTGCGGCAGACTGGGAAGCAGCTGCCACAGATTTTGTATGATGGTGTTAAACATGCTTTGGTGTGATCGCAAGAGCAGGTAGCTGTGGGATGTGGCTCGTTACAAGGGTGTAGTCCTCAATGAAACGTTTAGCAAGTAGACCCATGTTAATATCCATGCCTCATTTACAGTCACAATCGGTGCTCTCGGTTTCCAGAACCAACACTGATATTTTTTCAGTGTTCATGATGCTCAAAACTGTTTGGCCCAGAGATACCTCCATAGGTATGGAGACATGTACACAACAAATATAACTCATTGGAGAAAACATATAAGGAGGTGCAGGAAGTGTAGGAGACTTTCTGGCTGCATACCAAGCACATGTTTACCTAGTTATTATTTCTGTTATCTGTGGTTCTTTGTTTGGGATTACAGTCTGACAAAGAAGTGGTTGGGAATTTCTGATGGGAACTCTTTTTTTTTTTTTTTTTTTTAATAAGGGAGAGAGAATTCAGCTAAGGAAATCAAAGCGTTTAATTTTTCTGTCAGTCTAATGTGGCATGCTTCCAAAATACTTAAGTAATTTTTCTCTATAAAATAGGATGATCATGAATTGAAATGCATACATTTCTTGTAGCATTTATGTGAAATGTGCAGATAATTCTTTTAATAATGGAACGGCAGTTGTCTGTATACTTAAGAATAAATTTTGTTGGCGAATCTTCTACATCCTCTCAAGATAAACACCGTATCTTGTGCGTTAGATACATCTCTAAACAGAGGGGAAATGAGTTTGATAGCCTATCTATGGTTTTGATTGCTTGTTGCTTTTTGGTAAATCTTACACCCCCCTTTTCAGGGTTTTTTTGTTTTTTTTTTTTTTTTTTTTTTTTTTTTCTGTGTGTTCATGTATTTCTTCAGCTGTCATGCAGCTTTGGAAGTTGCTTATTTCATCACCTTTCTGTAAAGCAATAATCTGTGGGAAAACAGTATAAGATTGCCACATAAATTTTTCTCTAATAGCATTTGTGGCATGTGTATATAAAAGATGCTTTGTTTAAGTTTCCTCTTGTTTTTGCTGGAAATTGTTATTTACAGCCCTTTCTATAAAAAAATGTATAGATACATACAGTATTTCAGCTGTAGCTGAAATCCAGGAAGATGTTAATATCAAGTCTTGGTAAAGAGCTGGCGAAGGGTTGTTCTCTTTTTGAGTTGCTTGTGTTTGTCTTCAGCAGCCAGTAAGTCAGTACAAAAGAAACTGTGTATAAAACTTCCCTTTAATTATGTACGTATGTCTCGCAAACCTCAGAGGAAGAAGGAAGAAGTTTGGCTTTTAAACTGCGGTGGTAGTCTTTCTCGTTAGAAGCTTCATTTGCTCTGGCTCTGGGAGTCTGCCTGGTTAGCATCCTTGTGAGACGGTTTGGCGCATTCTCTGGGACAATGTACAGGAGAGAAATTATTGAGCTTTAGTGAGAAAGGAAACCCAGTACTAGTTTTGAAAGGCAGAAATGCAGAACTGGAGTGAGCTGAACAAAACTCGGTCTTAAAACCTGCGAGGAGGGTTTGTTTCAGTTTTGTAATTTTTTGGTTTTACTGAGAAAATAATTGGAAAACAATTTCAGACTTCATCTGTGAACAAATGGTTCCAACCTGCTTGGGTGGTTCAGCTCATAAATATTAGAGAAGTCATTTAAACCCACTGATTTAAAAGTCTGTTGAAGAAAGGACCATTTTCTAGAAACCTGGTGTTGTATAGGTACGGTGAGTAGAAGTCAGACCAAGTAACAGCCTCCACTTCCGTGAAGAAAGAGGTGAGGACTTTGCAGAGCTGTCCTCCTCCTTCTGTGTATGGCAGCCATGAAGTCTGGTATTTCTTGAGTTGTAGCAGTAGAGTCGGAGAGGTTTAGGATGAATGCAGTTATGTTCTAGTCTTTCAATTTAATTTTATAAAAACTGCCCCCCCCCCCCAAGGGAAAAAAAAGAAAGAAAAAAAAAAGAAAGAAAACAAAAAGAAAGGAAAAAACAAGAAAAGCTTTCACAGGTATTTTGGAAAATAACCAATTATATCTGAAAGCCATGTTCCAAGCTCAGATCTCGGTCGTTCAGGCCATAGTTTGATGTGGAGCTCAGCCTCTCCCAGTGCCACCGCTTCCTACCAACACAACCTCTTACCCTGAAGCCACTCCGAGGACTGTTTGCTACCAAAAAGAACTCGGTCTCAAGTTTTTATTCATTCCAGCTGCCCCTTTTCTTGCTTCTTGCTCTGCACGTGCAAACGCACAGGCGTGCAGAACGAGGTCCCCCCTTCCCGCGGGATCTCCGGCGCAGCAGCGGCAGAAACGCCGTTCCCTTCCCGACACCGATGTGTTTGGGGGGCAGCAGGCGATCTGTGAAGAACGAGGCGAGAGTAAAGACTCGAGGCTGCTTTTTGCTCCTGCTGCGCGTGTGGGAATTTGGGGTAGTTTCACGGAGGAATAAGCATGGGGCGACCGCTCACCCCCCGCTACTCCCGTGTGACAGTATTGGCTCCATCGCTTCACGTAGCAAATCCTGTTTGCTGTTTCTAGCGCCGTGTTTAGTGCTGCATTGTCTTGTTCTAGCAGCATTTTTCAAAAACATATTAAAATACTCTGTAATGCACCATAATATCTATTCCGAAGAGTCCCCCGACTGCATAAATTATTATAGGTGGCACGAAACTACAGCGGGATTAGCCGTTGACTGCAGATCCAATGCCAGTGCTTTTCTTTCTCAGTTCTGTGTAATTTAACATGTCAATAGCCTTGCTGGTAAAACATGATAAAATTTTATATGGCTGTATTACTCATAATGTACCACATATTTATGTGTGAATGGTATCACTCCTAAATATAAACAGATAGTTCAGGACAGATTTCAGTAAATTACTTTCTAAAATCTTGGGGTTTTATATATGTATTTTAATAATGACTTCTCTTTCTTGCAGACAAAATTGAAGAAGCACAAAAACAACTTAATGGAACAGAAGACCAACAGAGAGGTAATAAACAAACCCGGAAAATGAAATAGAAAAAAAAGCATTGCGATTCTTGAGGCTGAACCAAAGCCTTCCTGCATCAGTGAAAAGACTGCGCTGGGCTGGGTGCCGGATGAGGCCCCAGGCATGTCTGTCTGCAGATCAGGGGCTGTGTCTGTAACACCCCAATTTTGCTGAGACACAAAGGCTTTGTTTTAACCGCTTGAGTAGCTGCCTTGACCTTGATGAGACTGCTGAAGCTGTAACGTTAGGGATGTGCACAAGTTATTGACTGCAGTCTGTGCTAACCATTGGATCGTGGTATGATTTACCTAATCATTAATAACCATATTTGGTTGATGGCAAGCAATACGTGATGATTTCTAACAGATGCTGAAGGGGGATTGATCATCGCAGGTTATTTTAAGAAACAGATGACCTGTGACAGATTAAATCTGTGCGTTAGAGCTTGGAAAGCTGGTGGAACGTCGTTGCGTTCCAAGGCTGGCTGGCTGCGGCGGTACCTGTTCGGCTGTGTGATGGAGCTCTCCCGCACGCCCGCGGGGATGCCCAGAGAGGCACTGCGGAGGGGAGCCCAAACAACGCTTTGCCAGGCTACTACTGTGCCCGTCACGGGAGAGCTGCGAAAGGTCCATCCCCACAAGCCCAGAGGAGCACGGGGGCCGGCAGAAACCCAAATTAAGGACTCGGAGGAAGGGAGACCCTGTCCCGGTCCCCTCCCAGGGCTGTCCCCGCAGAGCCGCAGCCCCAGTGTCCAGGTGTGAAACCCATCACCACGAGCGATGGGGAGCAGCTCGTGGTCACTTTTCAGACTAACAGCATTCCTAGCTGAGGGTGTGGGACACCGTGGGGGATGCAGGGGAAAAGCTTTTCGGGATTGCATGGGACTGAGTATGGAATGTCTAGGAGATGAACCGAAGGTGGACAAAGTGAGGGAGTTAGGCGATATGGGAAGGAACAAAGCAGAGGGATAACTGGAAAAAAGGGTCTGTTTGCATGCTAGCAGGGTCTGTCCTGTCTCCTTACTGAACCCCACCTTCAGCTGTTCTCCAGTGAGGGGCTCTTTACTCTGTGAGTGTGTCTGTGGTGCAGCAACTGGAGCGAGTGTGGGTGTGATTGCTAGCAAAGATCATGCCAGAGGAGCCAGTGAGTAGGTAAAGTGGGCTGGGGTCCAGGATGGGTTTGGAGGTCTTTACGGGCCACCTCTGGGTATGAGAGCAGCTGCGTCTCTGTAGGGGTGAGAGCACAGGGGGGTGGCTACTGGGAACAGGGGAGTCCTGGACAGCTCTGCCGGCATGTGCGATGGTCTGTACCAGCAGCTGGAGTGGGGCGGCAGCCTCAAGAGCTTGTATGTCCAGGTGGCAGCAACTGGGGAGACTGGGATCCAGGGGCAGCTACTGGGCAGACTGAGTTTCTGAGCCCAGCTGCTGATGGGGTCCAACTCAGACACATAGATATATTCCCATTAATGGACCTCTGTCCTGCTCAGCAGACCAAGGAGCAGGATGAGGTGGTTAGGGTTGGTATGAATGCTCAGAGTGTCTGTGGGAACTGTATGTCTGGCCATATGTATGTATATATATGGTGTATATAGGTGCTTTGTGTGCATGTCCCTGTTGGGAAAACATTTTCAGCCTTGCTACTGGTTGGACCTGGGGGCATGGAGCAGCAGCAGCCTCACTTCTCTTGGGCTGCGGGATTTGGCGTGAGATATTTTCCTCTAACGGTACCCTGTGTCAGTGCTTTGTGTTGTTCTGGGTAGGCATTCACCTTTCATGGTAGTGAGCTGTCCTTCTGGCCTGTGACACATCTGTGAACAGTGTTGTAAATTGTTGATGCTCTGTCCTGGAATCAAAGTTTATTATCTTTTGAAACAATGAACTTCAAAACTTTTTGAAGATTAGAGAACAGAAGAAATACCCAAGCGGATCTCAGCAGGGTCCTTCTGGCCCAGCATTTGGCCTCCAACAGAGGCCATAGGACGTACTGTTTAAGGACAGAACATAAGCCTGGCCACTTTCTTTAGTCCGTTCCCCTCATGCTGTCCACAGACACTGGATTAGGGACGTCTGCCTTGTCCCTTTAGTATCTAGACATTTATGGAGCTGTTATCCATGAATCCTTTTGATTAAATGCTGTCTACATCCAGCATTCTCTGGCAGCAAACTGCAGAAGTTCACTACCAATCACATTAAAAAGTGTATTATTTTATATTTTTTTCTCAATTTCCAATTTTTCTTCAATTTTCAGGGGGTGTCCCCCGGTTCAAGCATTGTGATTTGTTAAATAGTTCTACAGTCACCTTATCCACTGCCTTCGTGATTTTATAAATCTTGTCCATATCTTGCTCAGCTTTCTTTTCTCCAGATTCGTGACTGGTTTAGTTTTTCAGGGGAAGTTTTGATACAAACTGTCTCATGTGGGCACCAGGACTGTGATGTTGCTCTATGTATTTGTAAAAGGTGGAAGAGAAGAAAAAAAAAAAAAAGTGGCTAGATGGTAATAGCAGTCCTTCAGACATTTACAGAGACTTTTCAACAAACTAGACCTCCTGCTAAATAGTTTTGATGTATTTTTGTTTAGTGGATTGTAGATAAGTGGTATTGTCATCCAAACATAAAAAAACTGGCATGTAAAGTATAGCTGGCTGCTCATGTTGCTGTTGGTCTTGCAGAAATAATATGGGTCTGCATTATTTTTTGTGATGGACATATTCAAGCTAAAGATGAGCTAACCTCTGCTTTCAGGCATTTGTTCTCACATGTGGCCCAGTAACATCTTTGCACAAAGGAGGAGAAATTCTCTCGTGTACACTTAATGATGTACTCTGAAAAGGATGGGGTTGCAAAGATTTACATGGTGGTAGCACCCAGCTTTCAGCATCTCAGAAACAAAGAGATCATTGCTTAATTTTTGGCTTCTAACCTAAATGCATACGGCTGGCAATTGAAAAAGAAATTTTTACATAGAAAATTGATATAGAGATAACTGAGGTAATAAGGTTACTCTTTTCTTTTCAAATGAAAAATGTCCTCTGCCATTTTTTTAGTTTCTTAAAAGTCTGAATAGATAGACTTCTTGGTAATAATGAAGTAAACAAAATGATTTCTTTGAAGCTTTAGAGTCTGAAGGCCATTAAAAAAAAGAAAATCCATGTTTTGATCTAAACAAATAAACAAAAATGTGAACATGTTCACATAAGTTGTTTTAAATCACAGTCCAGAGTATACAGATTCACATGAAGTATGGTTATATATTTTTCCTCTTTGTTAATTTATTTTGTCTTTCAGTTCATCTAGATCACTTTAGATTTGTTTATTTCCTATCTGAAATGAATAGGGAATGTAATTTTGTGGTATTTATCATAAGTTAACTACTGCTCTGTCAGCAGCGGAGCTGTCAGTGGCACAGCATATTTGCAGGGCGGTATTTTTCATAAGTTTAATCATGCTGGGTTTCTGCTGACTAGCATTCTGCACTGATCAGTCGTAACTTTATACATGTGTGGGATTTAAGTTAAATTTAATTGACTACAAAAAGATGTATTTAACACTTCATTTTGCCATTAGCGGTAGTAATCCAATTAAGTGCAAATTGGAATAGGAGTCTCTTAAACACAGAGGAGACAGTAAATGAACAGACATAGTTTTCAAGTCTGAGGACTTTGGTTATTTAGTATAAAGTTGCAACTAGAAGACCTACTTTTTTATTTTTTGAGTGACAGTCCACAAACACACTCAGATTATGGATATTCAAATGGCCTGCCACTCGAGACCAGAAGCATGTTCGTTAGGGGCCATGCTCACCTTCCCGCTCAGTGAGTGTGTGAGGTGGGTAATTCTCGTGTCACTTCACTTTCTCTCAACTGCCCAGTTGCTGCTAAGTATTTTCAGTAGAAGCTGTGCTTCTCTTCAGCTTTGATGATATCTCCCAAGGCTGTTTTACACCCTGAGTGTGCCCCTACTTTGTGGGTTGAATTTCATCCTCTGACACATGTACAGGGTTATGTTAGTGTGACAGAGAAGGTCTCGCTCCCACCGAGTGCTCCACATGATGTTCTTTAAAACCTGGAAGGGATGGTGAGCTTGAACTACAGAAAATATCTCCTTGAGAAGGCAGTGAAAGCTTTCTCTGATGTGGGACCCAGTGGGTATCGTGGGCTGGAAAGCAGTCAGCCGAATTCGACTGCTTTATCTTTGATCTACTGCTGGCCATCCTCCCAAGAAAGCCATCCCAAGAAAGTCTCTCTGTCTTCTCCCTTCCAGACTGGTAAAGTCAAGTCCTCTCAGATCCTTGTGATTACCACAGCGGCTTCTGATTTGGTCATCCCCAGAACCAGTTCAGCCACTGAAGGCCAATATGAAGCGCTGTAAGCATTTGTTTTCTTCTTTATCCGTTGCAGCAGTTCTCTGCCCGTCACAGCAGTCTGGGTCCCAGGTGCATCAGCTCCACCAACACCGTCGTTGCATTCTTTAGGACTAGTGGAACTAACTTGGTTATCTCCATACTTGGCACCAGCGATGCTAAGACTGCTGCCTAAATCTCTATCTCTGCTTCTGAAACTGTTCAGGGAACTAAAGTTGGTGACAAACTCCAGCAACACCAAGATTTGCCATAAAATGGATGGCAGATCACAAAAGAGCCATCTCATAGCCTGATGTGTACTCTGCATTGCACACCGATCCTGGGGTCTCTCTGGCTGTTAGGAGTACTATTCTGGACTAAACCACATTGTTTCAGATAACTGCTTCTTGCCATGTCACAGCCAAAAGGATCAATGACAAATGGCTATTTCAGATGGAAGATGGATTTCCTTGTTCTACTTCTCAGTCATGGCAATTGCCGTGTCCTCAGAGTATATGGTGGTCTGGGATGGACACACAGGTGTTCCTCAGCCGCATTGTAGTTTAGACTTCCAGACTGTCATGGTTGTTTGTCAGGTGTGAATTCATCCCTCTGAATAAGCTCCTGTTCTTGTCTGATCAAGTTTTTGACTTTCTGCAGAGTCGTGGTTTAACCCCAGTCGGCAGCTAAGCACCACACAGCCGCTCGCACACCCTCCCGCAGCGGGATGGGGGAGAGAATCAGAAGGCTAAAAGTAAGGAACGTATGGGTTGAGATACAGCTTAATAGGTAAAGCAAAAGCCGTGCACACAAGCAAAGCAAAACAAGGAATTCCTTCACCACTTCCCATGGGCAGGCAGGTGTTGAGCCCACCTCCAGGACAGCAGGGCTCCATCACGTGTAATGGTGACTTGGGAAGACAAACGCCATCACTCCGAACATCCCCCCTTCCTTCTTCTTCCCCCAGCTTTATATACTGAGCATGATGTTATATGGTCTGGGATACCCCTTGGGTCAGTTGGGGTCAGCTGTCCCAGCTGTGTCCCATCCCAACTCCTTGTGCCCCCCCAGCCTCCTCGCTGGTGGGGTGGGGTGAGGAGCAGAAAAGGCCCTGAGTCTGTGTAAGCACTGCTCAGCAGTAATGAACACATCTCTGTATTATCAATGCTATTTCCAGCACAGATCCAAAACACAGCCTCATACTGGCTACTATGAAGAAAATTATCTCTATCCCAGCCAAAACCAGCACATGCAGGAGAGGGGGAGATGGGTAGACTGTTTGTACCTATTTCTTCAATAAGTAAAATTTTAAACAAGTTTACTGATTGTTACTGCAAGCTGTATGCAATATAACAAATCCATCCTGAACTCAGACTTCCAGTCTAATGGCATGCAGTCATCTGCCAGTCTCCCCTCCTGATCTCTTCCCAGGACTGGCAGGTATCTCTCTCTAGCTTCAAGGAGAAGCCTGTTTTTCAACCTATCTTATTAGGGATCAGAGGCTTTGTATTACCCTCTGCCTCAACAACTGCAGCTGACTTTACTCAGTCAAAGCATGGGAAGATTTACCTCTTGAACACCACATTTCCTTCAAGGTCCAGGAGGATCCATGTTCTCGTTACAGCACTCCCGATCTCACCCCCAGAAAAGACGGTGTCATAAATAGCAGAAAGGAATAAGCTGTCAGTTAAGTTTCACATCAGTGCATTATGTTGGTCCCCTCCGGTTTACCAATTCTGATAGAGTACTCATTTCGGAGTACTCACTTGAGTTGAAGGGATCAGGTCTGTCCTTAAACTGTTATGGTCTATTTAGCACCTGTCGATGAGTCTGTCATTTGCCTATCAACCAAGTTACTATACTTTCTCACTCCATCATTTTAACATTCCTTAAAGGGCTTTTTCAGATTCTTGCTTGCGGCTGGAGATGCTGCATGTGGAATTTGAAGACGAAGCTGTGTGTTCTCCTGTGTCCTCAGTTTCAGATCCTCAGCATAGCTGTTCACTTCTTGGTCTGTGAAGATGGATTTCTAAGTTGCTCTCACTTCTTCAGAAGTCCAAGCGTTGTGACAGATCTATCTTGATGATAGAGTTCTCTTCCAGAGGTCCCACAAGTTTGTCTCTAAGACAGTATCAGAATTTCACCCAGATCAGTTCTCTTTCCAGAGTCTCATGCTTCGATACTAGTAGTGCCCTCTTCATTGGCATCCTGAGATGCAGAAACGTTGTTGGCAGGTCCAAGAGTTCTGTCTGACTCAATCAGTGGTTGCTTAAATGGCAGCAGGCTCTGTCAATATTTACTGAGAAACCACCAAGACAGAACCATTCAAAGCCCTGGTTTGGACTCCAGCAAGGTCCAAGCAACTTCTGGGGTGCTGTTGAAAAATACCTTTATTTCCAGCCTCTGTCATGGGGCTACCCAGGGCCTCCATCTGCGCTTTCAGTGGGTGCTGATCTGTCTCTGAATCCTTAAGGTTGACACAGCATTTGGTGGAGTGGCTCTATAGTCGCTGTTTGCATGCAGGACTGGAAGACTCTCCATTCACTTGCTTAGGTCCACGTATAGCTGTGTGGAACCACCCATCATGTGAATGTACATTTGAGCGATCATGGAGAGAAAGAGTAAAGAAAGGAGAAATTAGGTTCCGGTAGCAAATATTCTCCGAGATGCACAATCCACATGCACATATGTTCCCCTCCCACACTTGCAGTCCCTTCAGAGTAGTGTGTTGGCATGGAGGAGAGGCAACTGAAATTAAATGCCCTTTACCTTGTTTGCCCATCTGCTGTTTTTTTTAACCGGAATATTATTTTCCTAGTAAGTTGAACGGCACTGAGATTTGGGTGAGGAAGTTTGTAATTATAAATGGAAACATGAGACTTTATTTCAGAAACGTAGGTTCTGCTGCAGATTCATGGTAGACATATTTTGTATCTTCAGTGTCCTTCTAAACCCTCCCTACCTTATCATCCCTCTTGTTAAATGAATGCATGTTATTGACAAAATTGCAGAGGGAGTTTTAAATGCATTATTATAAATATACCAGCATTCTCCGTAGGTAAAGAAAACATTGCATACGTCTTACCTTAAAGACTGATGCCCTTCTTATGTTGCCACGTCCCAGCTTACAGGTGACTCTCATCGGCCCACCATCTGGCCCCAAAGGAGCGGCCGGGTCCCTTCCCTCTCCCCTCCCGGCAGGCAGTCCCCATCCCGCGCCTGCCGCGGCGGCATTCCCTGCCAAGAAGCAGGTGGGAGCGCTGCGTGCTGGGGATGCACCCTGCTCCCTAGGGCGTCAGCTGGGGTCAAAACTGTGTCTTTCGTTCAAGGGAAATAGGAAATTGAACAAGGAGGGGAGAGATCAAACAAAACTCTGGAAATGTGATGCTAAACAATTTAAGCGTTTTGATTCACCAGCTTAGAGTGACCTCATCCTCCACAGATGTTTCCCTGAATTTTTCCTGTAGGTTTGCAAGCATGTGAGCTTTCTGGATTCTTTGCTGCTGTGGTACCCATGTACTGTCATTAGTCCAAAACATTTTCTTTCCGTTTTGTATTTGTAGGAAACTCTGCCTTACTTTTTAGGCAAGACATGTAACCAAGATCCAAAGTTTCATTTGATTCTTTTCATCTTTCCGACCTTATCTTCAGCAACCATATGGGCTAGAAATACAGTGACTCTACATGGAAGTATATAATCTTCAAAAATTGCAAGTTACAGTAGTGTCCTGTTTGCTACTTAACGTTAGCGAGAGGATTAGCTTGCCTTTTTATTTTTCTGTTGACACACGCCAGAGCTACCTGCTTTTCACTTTCCAAATGTTCAAAAGTACAAGCTAGCTAATGGTATTTCATGCAATTCAGTTGTGCGTTTTCCTGATGTCTGATTTCATAAAGTGATTGTATCTACATTAAAATATGTCAATACATGTGTCTGAGAGGTAATTTATTTAAATTGTTCTGTGTACGTCAAACTATAAGGCTTTAAATCAAGACTGAATTATTTTCCTAAAATATTTAGAGCAGCTCAGACAGCCGTGATTGGCTTAATGCAGGAACTATTCGTGTCTGTAGCTCATGTCACACAAGATCTCACATTTTCATAAAGTCCTATCTATTCTTAAAATCTGTGGTGTTTTCACATTGAGGGAACATTTCATGCTGCTAATAACAACAATGACAACTTGAAAGATCCTTTCTGTCTTCAGGCACATTCAGTGCAGCGTTTTGTGCCGATGAAGGACAGTGAGAAAACTCTCCTGACTTCCGAGGGAGTGGGAATAGTCTCTGATACCAATCATTTAACGTCATTTTTCATTGCTTTCGTCTTCAATAGTTAAGTACATTTTAATGTCCTCGTTTTACCAGTGGGGGAAAACTGGTAAAAGTGGAGATGTTTTCATGCTCTTTGCTCTGAGAAATGACGTTAGAATATGGGCTTAACCCAGGGAAGTTTTCTGCCTCCTGTAAACCTTCTGGGTTGTGAGTCAATGTCTGTAACTGTTATTTCTATTTTAATTTTCTTTGGTTAGTACATTTAGTTTAGACTACTAGCAGCTGAAATCTGCTTGGTAAATCCACTCCTAGTGCTAGACACAGCAAGAGCTGGTATTGTTTTGACAGGCAGACAAACAGATTTACAGTTTTAAATTGAACATTTCATCCTTTGGAGCTATTATGAGAACTTGGTTAAAGCATTAATGGGATGTTAAAGTAATAGTATTTTGACTTTTCCTGACAAGTATAGCAAATTTTTTGAGTGACAGTTCAGCAAAAGAGATTCCAACCTGCAAGTATCATTTTCAAAGGGACATCATACAAATTAACTTTGTAAAATAATTGTTGAAAAAGCATTTTCCTGATAGTAAATGGGAAGTGGCTATTCCAAATCATGGTACAGTGCATTGTTAAGTCAGAGGCTATGTTTTCAGATGCAATAACATTTGAGCTTGACCCTGCTTTAGTGCATAGAAGGATTTCTTGCAAGTTCCTAAAATCTGAGGCCAGAACAAGCTCGTTTTTGTGCTTGGAGGCTGCTGAGCTAACAAACTAGCTAATTCAAGAGGCATACCTACGCGCGTGTAGTAAATGCAATAGGTTGCTAATTTTAGCTGATGTGAGCTGGGAGCAAGCCAGTTGTAGAAACGCAAGATTTTTTCACTTGTTAGCTTCCTTGTAAGTCTGCCTTGCATATGAGTAATGAGTATTTTTTTTCATACTTTCCAGATACTCTTTTAGCTCAGGGAGTCGTTAATTTCCTTTGGCCTCCTTCTAAAGGGAAAATATAACATATAAATGGATGGTGGCTTAGATACAGTGTACCACTCTCTGGTAGTTATATGCTATAGGCTGACCTGGATGGAGTCTTTCATAGGAATCTCCTAAAAAGGTGCATGTGTATTTGTGTGGGAGGGAGAAAAAAGAGACTGTGGACAACTGTGGAAAAGGGCAGGCGAGGATGGGAAAAGAGCTGAGAGTAGCTCAGTGGGGTCTCCCACTGATGCCAAAGAAACCTGGCGGGGAGGTCATCCTTCCCACCTCTAGCACACCAGACCGAACTTGCATGGTTAGGACATTCCCGGTGTCTAGATTTCCATCGAATCAACTTCTCCGGCTTTAGTCATGTTCACAGCACCATTTAGTCCTAAAAGACAGACCTGCTTTGTAAGGCTTTTCCTACTCACTTTGCCAGAGCTCCTATTCCTTTCTCTATTTTTAAATAGTACGGTTGTTAGGTCTAAGCTCTTTGCTGCTCTTCGTTTCTCTTCAGTTCCATACAGGCAGTATGGAAATTGCTCCATTTGATCCCTGCTTTTCAAATGGAAGATTAAATTAAAGAAATGCAGAGAATATGACTAAGGAGCTTGTTCTGTTTGAACATCATTATATGTAAAGAGAGTTTAGTTAACAACTTGTTCCTTTAATTTCTGGTTTTTTCCCCTCAGACTCGTTTTTAGGGATTTTATATTCAGTATCTTATCTGACCAGATAGCAGTTGCTTGTTGCTGATAACCCTTAAACTGGTTGCTGTTTCGTGAGCCATTCTATAATTCTGTTTTAATGGCCTTTCTTCTTCTGTGTGTTAGGGGTAGAAGTTGTTCTAATGATTTACTAGCCAAATCCTAATTTTCCAGTAAGAACCGATAAACCTTAAATTGCAAACAGGTAATTTAATGTGAAACTCTTCACAACATTGCCTGATGTTCAGTGAAGATTTCCAGATGTCCCTGAGGTATTTTAGTTAATTTCTGGCAATATATTTTCTCTAACTGGTTATGTTTAAACAGTTTCATTCTTACATGGATAACTGAGTGGAACTGGTTTTCTGATTAGGCTTCGACGGGGAGCTCATTAATTTGTCTTTGGGGAGGCTTCCTGTCTTTTTTCGTATCTTTGGAGTGCCCAGTGAGGAAGAAGAACTTGGACTGGGATGGCTGGTGATGTTAGCTGTCATAAAGTCTCTGCACCTGCTCATAGTCAATGTGCATTATCTTTACAGCACTTAAGCAATGATTAGTTTAATTGGTTTAGTATTAAGGCTTCTGCATAGATTAGAAATGTAGTGTTGTTAAATGGCTGTAATGCAGAGCCAGTAGATAAATTCTATAGAGCTACATAATATAGTAAATATTTTTTATTTTTTTGAGTGTGTGTAAAAAACTGTACTATACACTTTTGCTGAATGTTCATATATTGACATTTTGTGTGAGTAGTTAGGCATTAACCGTAGGTTGCGTGGTCGGCATTTGCCATTCTTGTGTTGCCTTTCTTCTGTCTTTCAATGAAATGCTCAAGTCCTGTGGAACTTTACAGTGGTTCAGTCTCTGCTGGTTTCTTATACACATAGTAGTGGGAAATCTCAATCAGTATCAAATGTCATGTTTCATTCTGTATGTTTCATGCTGGGCAGGAAATTAACTCTTCTTTGGGAAAAAAATATCCATTTCACTTTGGTCAGAGATTTTCAGATGTGCTGAAATGTTGCATTTGATTCCTGTTCACATATGGATGTTGGCATTTCTCAGCTGAGGATCTAGTGTTACCTCAGTGGTCAGATGTTTATTGCTGTTTGATCTTCAAGGTCTTCCTCATCAAGCACGCTGGTTTTGCAGCTAAAAATCTGCCAGTTGTTACTTTCTTCACTCAAGCCAACAAGCTAAATGCACAAAATGAGACCAGACTCTCACGAAGAAGATCTTTCTTGGTCTCATTAGCATAGGGTAGTTATGTCCTTACACCCCATCAGAAGTCTCGCCATCGAGATTATCTTGATGTGAATAGCCATGACGTGAAAAGATGCTGTCAGAAAGACAGCCCCGGACTGCAACTTGTCATTTACTCTTTACCTGTCCCAAGGCCAAACAAGATTTGGCAGGCTCTCACGTCTGGGATGAAAGTGTATCACAGGGGAGCCTCCTGATAAGTCCAAGGTGTGTGCCTCAGGGCAAAGGTGTCTCGCTTCTGTTATGCTAAGATGTTATTGCACAATGTATACAGCTAATCCGCTCTGCCCTCGCTAATGGTGCCACGGTATTTCATCTACTGCGTGAGGAGTAGCCCAGAGTACGCCGTTGTGGCTGCACCCTTAAACCTATCATTTGCTGTATTTCCCTTACTAGGTTGTATGTGTTCTTGATTCTTGGGAAGAACCTTTTCTGTTTCGAACTAACGAGTTAATCGTTTCTGTATCTCTTTCCCCTAGCTTTGGTGAGTCCAGGAAGTTATTCTGCCCTTTCAGCTTTAGTGCATCTTTGCAACTCAAACACCCGTGAGAGAGGTGCTGAGACGTGGGGTCTGAGGAGCCTCTTGCTCACTCCCACACCAGCTCTTGTCTCTCTCAGGCTATATAGGCAGGCCTATTCTTTCAGGAAAATGTTACTCAAAGGCAAGAAATACTTCTTCCTTTCCCCAGTTTTACCTTCAAAGTGGTAATCCACTCCTGCTAATATAGAGTTAGTGGAAAAAGTAGGTTGTATAGTTTAAACTTCACCATTTGTACCAAACGTTATTAAATTTTTGCCTGTTCTTAATGATTGCTCACTTTTGGGAGCCAGCAATATGGGTATTTCTTGGAATGCATTTAGTTGAAAACCTATAAATTGCATATTATTAGATTTAGATATAAAGCAGTGCCAGCCACATCTGTGGTGATGCTAAAGCATCCTGTGGAGCAAACTGAATGGTTTTAGATTGCATTGTTTTTGCTGAGGTGCCTGTTAGCTTTGTCATCGGTGAGATGAAGTGTGCACAGAATTTACTAATGTGATTTGTTTGGTGGTGGAAGTTGCAAACGGGAAAAGGAATTAAGCAACAAGAAAAACAGAAAAGCAGGATTCCTGGGGGATGCTATTGCCCAGGTAGCCAGGGAGTGTATTATTGGTCTGTATTCTGATCCAGATGATTTAATAAGATGAAGACGTATAGAAGCATGCAAACAGTCTGCTGGGTATAAACATGTGCAAAAGTACTTTGCAGACCTGCAGCTTTATGTATTCCAATCTCACAACAATGGAAATGGATGAAAACTGTGATAAAATGACTATGATAAAATGGCTTCTGTTATAAAGTGACTACATTTGGGGACAAGGGGAGAGCAGTGGATGTCATTTTTTTACCTTGACTTTAAGAAGGCTTTTGACACTGTCTGCCACTGTATTCTTGTCTCTAAGTTAGGGTGTTAAGATGTGGGCGGGTGGACAACCAGTGGAGTCATAAGTCTGGTTTCAACAGGTAGAAATGCAAAGCCCTGGCAGGAGGAGCCCCTGCAGGGAGACGGGCCGGGGACTGACCGACGGATGGACGGACGGACCGGGGAGCAGCAGCTCTGCAGCAAGGCCCTGGGGGTGTGGGGGGGCAGCCAGCTGGGCAGGAGCCAGCAGCACGCCTGGCAGCGGCGGGGGGGCACGTCCTGGGCTGTAGGAATGAGAGCACGACCGGGAGATCAAGGGACGGGATTGTCCTCCCCTACTCGGCATCTCTACCTGCTGTGTCCAGTTTCGGGCCCCCCGGTACAGGAGGAACATCAAAAAACCTGGAGTGAGTTCAGCGTTGGGAGAGCCCAGCCATCAGGGCTGGAGCACTTGTCCTGCGCGGAGAGGCTGAGGGACCGGGGCTCATTCAGCCTGGAGAAGAGGTGGTTTGGGGGGTATCATGAAGGTGGAGTCAGGCTCTTCACAGTGGAGGATGACGGGGGGGTGGACGAGAGGCAACAGGAATAAGCTGAAAGAGGAGGAGGCACGGACTGGCTTGTTCCCCCCGAGGGCAGTCACGCCGTGGAAGATGTTGCTCACAGAGGCTGTCTAGACTCTCCTTGGAGGTTTCTGAGACCCAGCTGGACAAAGCCCTAAGGACCCTGGTCTGATCCCATAGCTTGCCCTTATTTGAGCAGGAGGTTGGGCTAGAGACTTGCTGAGGTCCCTTCCCACCTGGATTAGCTTGTGGTGTTATGAAATACTAATTTTTTAATTTGGGAAACTTACTTAGTGGTGGAGGTACTGGTATGATTCCTTGCTGTATATATCAACATACATTTTCTCTACAATTGCCTTTAATATATGAACTTGAGATACACTGATTTTATGGGCTTACCAGGGTGTGATGGTAGTGAGCATTAAAATTTAATTTGACTTTACAAAAATGTATGCTGTCATTTAGGCGAATGGCACTACTCAAATGAGTGCTAGTACCACATATTAACATAGCTGCACCTTTCCTGGAGCTTGTGTTAGTAGGATTTTTGCTCTTTCGGTTAATGATGAGAAAGTATGCTAATAAAATAGTCAGTCCAGTATGAAAACCTGGTGTGAAATGACCCTTAAAAGAGGATTGGGGAACCTCTCTCTTGCTGACAGCCAATACAATACCTTTGATGGGTCACATATCAACCCAGAGCTTAGCGTTGTCTGTTAAAAACACTAAGAAAAATAGTCATGTGTTTACTGGCAGTATGAAATCATGAAACCGTACTTTCTTCATCCATGCTTTATGGAATGGTCCAGTATTTGCTGATATGAACATAAGGACAAACGTTGGCATAGATGAACACTTGATCCAATCCCTACCAGACTGGTTTAGCCTTTGAATGTCAAAGCTCCCCCCCCTCTTTTTAAGTAATTAATGTCAAATTGTGCTTTACGTACAGATCAAGTGGTTTTTAAGAGTCCACTCTGTATATGTTTGAACTGGTGTCCTCAGCAATAAAAGCTCTTAAGCACAGATTAAGCCTACTGACAGAGATTTTCAAATATCGCTGCTGACTTGGAGTGCCCCAGGTTCTTTGACTTGATTCCTGACCTCTGAAATGGGGAGTGACCACCCTGTGACCGTCTCAAGAAGGCTGAAGTTAGGCATCTGAAATAAGACTCTTAAAATTGTTGGTGTTTGACTTTAAAATCCTCTCTATTTGTGCTTAAAATTAAGCACAGCGCTTGGGGTTAATCTTGTTAAAACTTTCTGAAGACTGTGAACATTTCCATAGTTGTATGTGTGGTTTATGTAACCAAGATTTTGGAAAAACTGTAATTTTAGGAAAAATACTTATGGCTGTACTTAACGTGTAGGAGGTAGTATGAAGCTAAAGGGGTAATTTAATAAAAAATGAAAGTTTAGTTATGCCCTGCTGTGTTTAATGTAAGTTCTGGTGGCCTTGCATTTGCCGGCAAGACTTAATTTCTTTATCTCATAATCATGTTCTTATTCATGGAAACAGACCCAGTGGGGTGATTCATGAGTGCTTTTGATAGTTTCAGTGAAATCAAAATAAAATAAGTATCAGATGTCAAGAATAAGAATATTTTGAATATCTAAAGACACCAGGAAGCTTAGCTTTAATCAGAATAAGATCTTTAGTAATGGTCTCTCTCTTTTTGAAAACTCCTCCATCTTTGGATCACTGCCATTGTTAGATGTCAGAGTAATCTTTTAGCTGTAAGTTTAAGACATCAGTTAGTATTTGAACACTTTTGGAAGAGGCTTGATCTTACTTGCAGTGCCCTGGGAGCCGGAGTACAGATTTAGGAGCTAAAGTTTAGGCACTTAGATTTGACAATCTGGTCTCTGTATGGAAGCCTACAATGATGTTTAAAATTCTGCAACATGAAGTGAGCTCATGAGATGAAATTGTGCCGTTCATTGGACTGTAGGGGCAGGTTGTGGTTGCTTGCTCTGTGTTGCACAGGGTAGCATGAAGGGAGAAGGGAGCTCGCTGCCTTGCTTTGGTTCCTTCTTATTCGCTTCCTCTTTTTTTAAGTGCAAGCGTGTAGCTCTGTTAGAAGGGAGAGAAAGTGTGGGTGTTATAATAACGTGTAGGCTTTGAGACAGGCAGTTCTGGAAGTTACTTAAACAAAACCATTGAGATCATTTTGTCAAGACACTGTCTAATTCACCAGTAAATGCTTTGGAAGAAAAATCAGATCACTTACACCTTTCCTTTATTTGCTGCATGAGTTACTCTGCCAGGTTGCTATCTACACCATCACACTTGTGTTCTTTTGCTCAATTTCCTGTGCACAGAGCAAAGTGCAGCAGAGAGATTACATGTGAACAAAGTCATGTTTAGAAACATTAGTTTTTCTTGTCATGTTTTGAGTGCAGAGTTCATACCAAAGCAAAAGAATTAAACAGAGAGTCTTGATAGCAAAGCAGAACATAGCCAACCAGGCAAAGCACGAAAGAGATCCTCCGGTGTCCCTGGGATGTGAAAAGTGAGGCACAGAGCACAACGGCACTGTTGCCTCTTCTCTCGGGCTGGGTAACTTAATCCTATTTGGTGTAATACAGCTTATGGAGAAGATACTTTTTAGACATCTGATGGAGGTCACAGCACTTCTCAACACCACCACTTCACCACCTGAGACAAAGGGGAGTTACCACTGAACGATGAGAAGGGCTTTGTGATTGCAGCGGAGGTGAGCAGAGCACGCGGAGTGGCAGGGAGAGAAAGAAACGCAGGTCAGCTCCCCCCCTCCGCCCCCCATGAGGATGCTTTCACATTCTCTTCGTTCAGTGTCAGCTTGTTGATGTGAGTACACGGCCCTGGCAAGTTATCACGATCCTAAAAGTTTGTAGCTCTGAAGGTCTGTTTCGCATTCTGGGACTGACGCTTGCCGCCAGTTTTGTTGTTGCCTCTGGAAATATTGATGCAGTTGATCTTTGTGTAAGCATGCAGCTGTAGATTAACAAACATGTGATGGAGTATCTTCAACAAAAAGAAGACTTATACAAAAGGAACAAAAAGCTAAAAATAAGTGAAATGAAGTTGTCAGGGATTCCTTTTTTCCCCAAATATGCTAGAGATCTGATTGTTAGCAAACATGAGGTGACTATTTCCATTAATAATAAGGATTTCTAAATTATCCAGGAGTAGAGTGGAGCAGAGGACTTTAGCTGTTGTTAAGCCTTGTAAAACCATTTTCAAGAATGTACATTTTACAAGATTTTATAGGTGGGTACACTGAAGCAAACCCATGACTCCATCTCTGGAATCACAAAAGATGAGTCAGAAATACAAATAAGAAACTAGTTCTCATGATTTCTGTAGACTGGAATTTTATTGGTGTAGAAGCAGCAAAATTAGTGGTTGTGAAGACTAAAGAAAATGACTATTCCTCTATGTAATGCAATACATAACTTGCCTTTGTTTATTCTTTTTTCTTTCCTTTTCAATTTCCTGAACAATTTTTATGGTTTGGCGTGTGTGGAACAACATTTTTTAAAAGTAAAGCAGTAAATAGGTTATGGAAAATTCTGATCTTGTATTCATAATTAATTCATATTTTTAATTGCTTGATTGGTAGATTAGAGATATGTTTTTAGGCTTTCGTAAGCCACATTACATCTTTCAGCTGTGTTGGTTTCCAGTTTGCTAGCATGATGCAGGTTGAGTATGCTTGTTCGTCTGCACTGTATGGTTGAAACCCAGGAATAGTAGTTATTTAATATTCTGAGGCATCAGGAAGCAGCACATCATTTGATCGTTCAATTGCTGCAGTATAGAACACCTTAGTCTTTTTTGTGTATGTTTGTCTGCGTGCATGTTCACAATTCCTGGCGCTCGTACCTTCCTAGCTATGTGTAATCTGCCCAGCTCTTCCCGTAGCGCTCCGGTGCAAACACCAGCAGTATGATCGGTGTGGAGGCGTGATTGTGACGGGATAAAAGCTGCAGTGTGTGCATAAAAGGAACCAAATTACTTACGCTCAATTAACGTGGCCATGCTTCAGAGAGATCACCAAACCATGGCTAAAAGCACCCTTTTATGTAATTGCCTTGTTATTTTCGCTTTGATTTGTGTAAAATTGTTTTTGGTGTTATTGAAGAAAAAACAGTTGCAGTAGACTATGAATTTTAAAGAAGTCACCATTAGTACCACTGATGATAACTTATTAGTGTAAGCCACTCGTTTAACTGTGAAGCAATGGAAAGTACAAAACATTGTGATGGAAGACTGCTCAGCTTTGAATATGTTAAATCCAGTCTAATAAAGAGTAGGTTTTGGTGATAAAGCAATAAATGGAAAGTTTGTTTAAAGGTTAAGTGAACGATTACTGCAGAAATTTCTTTCCGGATGCACAAGAGGAGCACGAAGTCCCCATAACTAGGATTTGGAGCCCATAGTTCTGGCAAGGGATTCAAGCATCTCTTTCATGGGACTGCTGAATGTGACAGAACAGTGTCTTACTCCTCACAGTTAAACCTCCTCTAGTAGGGCTGAGAGAGGAATAGGTCAGGTTCTGCAGAACTTCCACATTTGCACATTTCCACATTTAAGTGTGCTGTGTACTCTTTAATCTTCCGGTCTGCAGGGAAATCTCAATATCCATTCACCCTAAAGGAATATATGTGTACATTAAGTTGGCATCAAGTTGCAAACGAGATTTTGAACTTCCAAGTATCTAGCGTTAGCACGTATCCCAGCTGGGTTATGCTCTGGCACGGAGAAAACGTAACATCTTCTTGCCTTTCTTTTCATACTGGTCACTTTGCATTCTCTCCTGCCAGACAAGCTTTTGGCATTGCCTGGATTTCCTTTACATGGAGCAGAAATTTCACCCTGGATTCATCAGCTCCAGTATCTCTTGCAGATGCACAGTATGCGTTGGCTTTCCTCCCACCGCAGTACAGAAGCCAGCCGGTGTTGCTGCAAGAGGATAGTCTTTGTGCCTCTCAGAGGGGGCCGTAGGGTTGATGGGTACTGGGAGGTCTGATCTTTCTCCTCTTACCTCCTTGTGAAGTTGACTGTGAGAATTCTGTCCCTCTCTACATTGTCTTAAGGTTGTTCTTAACCTAGAAGTGCACATAAACCTCTGCTCCTGGGTAACACTGTGCAGGTAAAACATACTACATGGAGTTACTCAGTACTGCTTCCCAAAATGTGTATGCAGCTGAACCTTTTCAGAGACGTCAGCCCTCTAGTCACATCAGATTCTTCCTTTGCTTTGAATATTGCCAATCAGGCAAATATAGGTTTGGCTAGCAGCCTAATGAATGAGTTGTAAAAGCTTAAGAAAATGGATTTACATCCATTTAATATTTGGCTTCCTCTGCACGACCAGGGGTGCTAGCTGAGGCAGTGGCTATGACTGAGTGTACGTTAGGGAGGAAGTAAAAAAAAAATGAAATAATTAACTAACAGATTAAATATCACACTGTTGAGGTAAACAAAGGTGTGTAACATCAGGTATCTGTAAAAAAAAAAAAAAGCTTGTAAGTATCAACACTGAAATTCAGTCTATATGTATTTTTTGTTATAGAGGAAATTGGACTTTGTACAAATATAAGTGCTTGCCATAGAATTATTCTGCTGAATAATACTCCAATTCATTTGCTTTTCAGTACACCCCTGAAACTCCACATGCATACCTGCTTAAAATCAGCAACAAGTATAGCTAGTAATGAAATAATTCAAATTTAGTTTATTTTGTTTCATGATGCACAAATAGAAGATCATTTAAGTGTGACTGATTTTATTCATCCACAGTAGATGCTCATCTGAAATGCTACTGAAGTTCAGTAATTGGAGCTCTGAAATACAGTATTTGACAGATGGTGTGGGTGGTTGTGCCGTTTCCATGATAAATCTACTTACAAATATAACCATGAGGAAGTTGTCTTCATTCCTTGACTACTGCAACATATAGATAGAAAAAGTGACAAACACCACATGAAAACGGATTTGTGTCTTGGTTCTTCATTTTCCGCTATAATGATTTGAATTTTTAAACAAGTGCAAAAGAGAGGTTTCTTTTTGCTTTATCTGAAAAGGAGTTGCTATAAATGCTAAAATATTCTTTCAGTAGCCTTTCTTTTCTTACATTTCCTTTGAAGCTTTTCCTATAGTGAATTACTTTTGTAATGTCTTACAGCATCAGTTAGAAAGCATTGCTCTTTATAGATGAAAGCAAAAGAGATCTTTGCTAAGATATGTTTACTGTTAAAAAAAATACTGGAGGCTGGAGAGATGGACAGTCCTGTTGCCCCAGGGCTTACTGTTGAAACTTAGAGATGAGAAAATGGTATAAATAAAAATATACTGCATTATCCAATTTTTATTTTTTTTAATTCTCTTTGTCTTTTAACAGAAATCGCCGATGCTGGTACTAGAGGAACCCAAGATACAATTAAGGGTGTGAAAAGAAAAAAGATTGTGACTGAAAACCACCTAAAAAAAATACCAAAATCGCCTTTGAGAAGCCCTGCCGAAGCCAAGGTTAAGCAAAATGTAGACCCTTCACCACTAAAAGCTCTTCCAGATGCCTCCGAACATGCACAGGATCACCTACCCGTGCAAAATGGAAATCAATGTACCAAACAAAACGGGGGAGCACTTAGTAGTGAGATAAGTGTTGAAACAACCAAATCTGAGACATCAATGCAGACAAAGCTTTCACTGACGCATCAGTCCTTAGATTTGGGTAAACAGGCAGTGGAGGATACTGATGCAAACCAACTGAACTCACCAGAGAAGAAGTCTCTCTCAAACTCCTCATCAAGTAAAACAAAGACTGACAGTAATGAATGTATTAATTTTGTTGACTGCAGTACGTCATCCCCATGTACACGTACTGCATTCGATGTCTTACTAAAAGCTATGGAGCCTGAACTGAACACCTTAGCACAAGAGTGCCCCCCTTACGGGATGCAGATAGAGAAACTGAGACCAAATAAAACTGTAAGCACCTCTTCTAGTCTCACGTCCAATACAATGAGCGTCCAAAACCAGTCTGCTTTGCCACAGCATGAGTTTGCAGCTGGACCTCACTATTATCCGTGTACGTTAAACAATGTGCATGTAGCAGCAACAGCCAAGACTGGACAAGCACAAGGCCAATCAGTTTCTCATTCACAAGACCTTATTACTAAAACCAGTCAACAAAATCACCAGGTTGTTATGTGTCCAAGTTTCACTAGATCGCTGGTGCAACAGCAGAGTCAAGAAAACCCCAAGCTCCAGCAGATATACAGCATAGCAGTAACTTCGTCTGTCGTTCACACCTCATCTTCCACTGTAACTCAGGTTTTTCCTCAAAACCAGTTAGTAGCCAGTTCGTCTTCACCTTTGTCAATTAGCACATCGAGTTCAGCACACTTGTCTATAGGTCCCATGTACAATTCAGCCCAGATAGCATCAGTTGTAAACCATGGTGTAGAACAAATATGTAACCTCTTGAAAGACCAGAAGCCTAAAAAACTAGGGAAATATGTCTGTGAGTATTGCAATCGGGCCTGTGCCAAGCCCAGTGTTCTCCAGAAGCACATCCGATCCCATACTGGAGAGCGACCATATCCTTGTGTGACGTGTGGGTTTTCATTTAAAACCAAAAGCAATCTGTACAAGCACAAAAAATCTCATGCACATGCTATCAAACTTGGACTCGTCCTACAACCAGATTCGGGTGGCCTCTTCTTATCTCATGACTCGGACAAAGCACTTAGCATTCATTCAGATGTGGAAGAAAGTGGTGAAAGTGAAGATGAAGGCACTGCTGATGAAAGACAAGATGATCAAGACCTGGAGCCTGCACAAATAGTGAAAGTCATTTCAAGTGCAGAAACATTGCGGAAAGGAAGCCCTATTCCATTGAGCAACCCAGACTGTATACCAGGTGACTCTTCATTACATGATACCGAACCTCAAGTAAGGGCAGCTTTACCAAAAGTAGTAGTTCATCCTGTAAATGTTTCTCCATTAAGGGCCGATAGCCCAAAAGTAACAGAACCAGCACCGGAGCTTGCTGCAGCACAGAGAAAAGGAGATTTTAAAGTGACAACTCTTCAGTCAAATTTAACACATACAGCCTCGTTCAAGGAGAGTGACATAAAGCAACATCAGAAAGCAGAAATGGGCCTGTTAGAGGAACAGCTGGGATCTGCAGTAGGAGCAGTCCATGCTCAGCTCCAGAGACAACAGGCAACTGAGGGTTCCCAAGATCAGCAAGGAAAATGTCTTTTGAGCCCTAGAAGTTTAGGTAGTACGGATTCTGGTTATTTCTCTCGTTCTGAAAGTGCCGATCAAACAATGAGCCCACCAGCTCCTTTCATAAGAGGATTGTTGAGCTCTGAGAAAGATCCAAACAAAAACCTGCCCTGTGTGCCACGATCAAGTGGTGTGGTAGCATCAGTGGTACAGACTGTTTGTGCCGAAAAAAATCTGGTTCTCTCTGGCCAAATGCGACCTCCCATGGCAACAAAAACTCTTGAGGAGCGTATCTCAAAGTTAATTTCTGATAATGAAGCTGTTGTGGATGACAAACAGTTAGATAGTGTGAAACCAAGAAGAACATCTCTTTCGAGAAGAGGAAGCATAGATTCACCAAAATCCTACATATTTAAGGATTCCTTCCAGTTTGATTTAAAGCCCATGGGAAGAAGAACTAGCTCAAGCTCTGATATACCAAAGTCTCCTTTCACACCCACTGAGAAATCAAAGCAAGTTTTTCTTCTTTCTGTACCGTCCCTTGACTGTTTACCTATAACACGAAGTAATTCCATGCCTACTACCAGTTACTCAGCAGTACCTCCAAATGTAATACCTCCCTCTCATCCCCTTCGAGGAAGTCAGTCATTTGATGATAAAATCGGCTCTTTATATGATGATGTTTTTGTATCGGGACCTGCTACTCCACTGAACCAAGGCGGACATCCTCGGACCCTTGTTAGACAGGCAGCAATAGAAGATTCTTCTACTGGTGAAAGTCAAGTTCTTGGACCGGTGCGATCTGTAGAAGAAAGTTATCTGGGGTGTAATTTATCAAATGAATCTTTATTGCAAAGGAGCAAGTCCCTGGCACAGGGATCAAATTTAGAAAAAACAAAGAAGTCCTCTCAGGTGCGAGGAACAATGTTTGAGTGTGAAACCTGCAGAAACAGATATAGAAAACTGGAAAATTATGAAAACCACAAGAAGTTCTATTGTTCAGAGTTGCATGGACCTAAAACTAAAGCAGCAATCCGCGAGCCTGAGCATAAGACTGTTCCCAACAGTACACAGCCTCAAATTCTACACTACAGAGTCACTACTTCAACTGGTGTGTGGGAGCAGACACCCCAGATAAGGAAGAGAAGGAAAATGAAAAGTGTTGGCGATGATGATGACCCACAGCAAAATGATACGAGCATACCATCAAAGAACACAGAAGGCCAAAGCAAGCCAGCAAATTCTTCCAGTCTCTCAAAACACAGCGCGACAGCAGTGGTAGGATCACAACAGCCGAGCAACCTTCTGCTTCAAAGTTCCCAAATTCAGCTTGTGGCTCGAGGCACAGATCAGACTACCGATCCAAAGACGGCTCCGCTCATTGAAAAGCAGGCAAGTTCAGCTGCGCAAGAAAAGGTGGAGTTGAAAAGACAAGGGACTGGCATTTCAGTAATACAGCACACCAATTCGCTGAGCAGAAATAGCTCCTTTGAGAAATCAGAGTCGTTTGAAAGAGTATCACCAGTTTCTTCTCAAGAGCCCAACAAGGTTGCAAAGCATCGCTCTTTGAATACAATTGTAATCCAAGAGGATAGACACTCTCATCTGAAAACTCCTCAGCATCATCAACCCCTGTCGTCTGAAGCACCTAGAGGGGAAGTTCAGGGAAGCCAAATAGTTTCTAATGAGAGAGGTGCCCCGCTTCAGCCGTCAAGACTTGTTCGCCAGCATAACATCCAGGTTCCTGAAATACTAGTCACAGAAGAACCAGACAGGGACCAAGAAAACCAGTGCAGCGATCAGGAAAAGACAGAAAGGTTTAATTGGCCACAGCGCAGTGAAACACTGTCAAAATTGCCAACAGAAAAGCTCCCACCGAAGAAGAAAAGAATTCGCTTGGCTGAAATGGAGCATTCATCTGCCGAATCAAGCGTTGACTCCACGCTTTCCAGAAGCCTAAGTCGGGAGAGTAGCTTGTCTCATGCCTCCAGTTTCTCAGCTTCACTCGATAAAGATGAAACTTTGAAGGCTGAGAACGCTTCCAAAGTGGAGCCTGTTAGTAAGTCATCCGAATTCCTCATGATTCCCACTGGCTCGCACGCACTGGCTGTGCCTGGACCTCTTTACCGGGAAATGAGACGTGCTGCCTCGGAGCAAATCAGCTGCACCCAGCCGTCAATGGAGGTTGTGGACTACAGGAGTAAGTCGTTCGACTGTGGAAGCATGTCTCCATCAAAACCTGCCCCACTCGTAGAGATAGCTGCTCCGAAAGTGTCATCTGCAAACGGAGTTACTGGACATGTGCCTCTGCTAGAAAGGAGGAGGGGGCCATTTGTAAGACAAATATCTTTAAATATTACTCCAGAAAATCATCAGCCTCAAGTTAAATCGACTTCTTCATTTCAGACAGCTCATGCTACAGATGTGCCCACAGTGCCATTGCACAGGCTGCAGACCTCTGGCAAATCTTCAGTGGAGTTTCCTTCAAGTACCCAGTATTCACAGACTCACTCCAGGCCTCACTCAGCAATTCAAAATTGTAATCCTGTTAGCCTGTCTTCGGTTCAGCAGCCTCTAGATCATGTGTTGAATAATCAAGGACAGCCATCCTCAACTCATCAGCCTTCCCAGACATCTACTAAAACATCAGCCCAAGGGGAACAAGTGAGCACATACGCACTTTCTTGTCATCCCGATGAAAAAAAGGATTGTTTTGCTCCCAAGTATCAGCTTCAAGTTAAAACGTTACATATAGGTCAGCCATACTCTTCTAAAATGGTAAAAAATACTTTATCAACTCAGACTGTTCCAAGTCAAGTTGGGGTAGACCAGAATGCATCCTCCTTTGAATTGCAGGCTAAACTGCCTGACATGTCTAATCCATACTCTGTGCCTCCTCTAAAGCAAATTGTCCCTAATAACTGCAGCAGTCAAATACATCAGATTCCTCCTTTTGTGGTTCCTGTCCGTATTCACAGCAGTATGCCATCCTATGGCTTTGCAACTGTTACACCCCTTCCTCACATTTTAGTGACTCAGGATCAGGTAAATCAATCTGTTTGCAAAACAAATGTTGTGACAGTGCCAACGCTTGAAGGCAAAACTCAGCTGCCAAAATCTCACAAAGATCATCAGAGGACTTCGCCAAATTCCTTTGAATTTGAAAATTCACAACCAGAAAGTGGAACCAGAAATTCACCTTTGTCAAGCTCTTTGAATATTATTCAGAAAGTGCCAGTTAGCGGACTCTTCCCTCAACCAGAAGCTACAGCTTCAAGTAAACGAATGCTTTCCCCAGCCAACAGTTTAGATATTGCCATGGAAAAACAGCAAAAACGTGTTAAAGATGAGAGTGGAGCTGCCTGCATGACAGATGCTAGACCACTGCATTCACTGAACGTTAGATCTAATGACCCTACTAGTAAGCAAAAGAAACCAGTTTTGGTAAGACAGGTTTGCACCACCGAGCCTCTTGAAAATCACCTCTTAGATCCTGATGGTGTTGCACTGCATGAAAAAAGCAGCAAAGCCAGTACTTCAGACCTGCTGTTGCCTGACCATCATTCATCTGACACTGGGGGTTCAGAAACCCTGAAGGAGTCACCAGAATCTGAAGACCGTACGTCTTCAGCATCGCCGGTGTTTGTAGTTAGAAAACCATCTGAATTGTCTCCAGTGAATAATCAGAGTTCTCTTCTTAAGGCTGTAAGTAGCAGTCAAGAAAGAAGGTCCCCAAGTAACAGTAATGAGAGCAAGCACGTCAATAGCCAGGGCCAAGCAAAGTCTGTAACTCCATTGGCTGCGATGAATGCCGGAGAAGTGCAGCGGTTGTCATTTCCAAGCCTCAAGACCACAACGAATTTTACCTGGTGTTATCTCCTGAAGAGAAAACCATTGCATCTGCTGCAAAACGATCAGAAAATCTCGGCCTATTCTACCTGGACCATTAGTCCCAACAATCCCAATCCACTTGGTTTGTCGACAAAGGTAGCTCTCTCCCTCCTCAATTCAAAACAAAAAGTTGAAAAACCGCTGTACACTCAAGCAAGAACTAGCCATCCCAGATCTGATGTATTGGTCTATTCAAGCAAGTGGAAGAACAGCTTAACCAAGGTACTTAAGCTATGCTTGATGTATACTGATCATTTACAGAGGATTTGCTTTGGAAATCATGCTTGTTCATATTTTAGAGAATGTAATATGCCTGACATGTATAATAGATGTGCTTATTTTAGTTATGCTGGATCAAACTGCTAAAAAGATCTTCAGTAATTCCATTAAGAAACCTGTTCATAAGGATTTATCGCTTTTCATGGAAATTAGTTCCTGGATTTAAAGCTGTATATGAAGTGTTTATTGTGTCAGGAATGTGTTTGGCTATTTTTTAAATGCAAAGGGTAGAGCAAAAATCGTTCTGAGATAAATATTTGTTAAACACTTTTAGCTTAAAACAGGTTAATTTAAGATCATAATTGCATATTTTGCCTTAAAAATCAGCTGGTATTTTCTGTTATAAAAGAGTGCTCAGCCTGAACAGGTGTCCATGGATACGCCATGAAAATATTTTTCACCATCACTGATCGTCTAACTGTGAGAGGAGCAGTGTACCAGTTCCTTTTCTCCCACCTAGGTTAATCGGTGGTGTGAAATAATGACAAAAATAGCAAAGTTTAAAACAAAATTACGGCTGCCATAAAGCCACTGACAACTTCTTGGATCAGTATGGCTCCAAAGATGACATTAAATCTTGTGCAATGAAATATACTCCGGGCAATGTTTGTGACCCACGTAAAATACTACATCATTCTGGAGTCGCATGTGGCAGAGCAAAGTAGTCACTTGTTATTTCCTTAACAGCCTTGGGGTTGCACATGCGTGATCAGGATTTCACTCACTGGACAGTTTTGTTATGGGCAGGACCAAAGCTGTGCTGGTTTGCACTGGATTTGGCGTTCCTTAGTAATTGAGCCGCCTCTGTGAATGGGTAAAGGTGCCTCTCTGCCCTATAGTATGGCAAGAGGTGGCTGCGTCTATTTAATGCATCCAGTACTAGTTTTTATGGTGCCATCTTGTGAAACCGTAAAGCTTTCTGAAGAGAGCCTCGGCGTACAGCACGGTTTCACGCCTTTCTTTCCTCTTTCCTGCGTACGCCGTGTGTTTGATGCCAAACTTCTCCTCGGAGCTGTCAAAAACGGGGCGTTAGCCACGGACCTCGCTTTCTGCAGAGTCCTTCAGCTGTCTAGGACATAGAAACCTTTTACTGGGGGAATTAAAAGCAGTCATAACTTGCCCTAATCCTGCAGTCTGCCATCAGCAGAACTTTCTTGGCATCAGGCTGGGAATCGGGGTCTGCAGGGCCAGCAGTTATTCTAGAGGAGGCATACGACAGCCTTGGGAAAATACGCGTATTTCTGTGGATGTTGAGTGACAGAGACTGTTGCTGTCAGAGGTCACCCTGGGATGTTTCTGTGTTTGCTAAATGTTTTGCTAAGATACAAAGTCCTCAGTGGGGAAAAGAGCAATAAGATGAGAAACTCTCTGTAAGAGGAAGAAATAGTTTCAGAATGACAGGGGGAGTCAAGAAGATATGCTGAAACCCCTCAGGCCAAAAGAGCATTAGAGTTAAACCTGGTCCTCCTGAAATCAGTGGGAGACTTTGCTAACATTTATACTGGAGGTCAAAACTTTATCTGTAAAGAAAGTTTCGTGCAGAAAATACATACAGGCTGCTGAGTTTGTGTCAGTGCTGTAACTGAATTGAATTGTTGGTTCCATATTAGTGTGCTGCCTCCATTTAAACTAGCATTACCTTTTTCAGCCTGCCCCCTTGTACACTTCATGAGGTGTTGTACTTACATAGTGCTAAATTAAAAAAAAAGAAGAAAGGATTTGAAGATTTAGCTTTTTTCATTGTACATAGTTGAGCGATTCTTTCTAAGGCAAGTCTCACATCAGTTATGCCATTGTTTTATTTTTAAAGAACAGTGTATCAGAAGAAATTCTCTGATAACAAAGCTACTGCATGCCTCTCGAACAAATTTTGTGTATAAACAAATTCTGTTTAGAATATAAATAATGGTTAATAATACTTTGAAAAATATTTTGACAGCACCTTTTTAAACCCTCTAGGAGTACTTAAATGCTGTAATAGGCAGCTGTCAGGTACATTTACAGTGCTTCTGCCACAAAAGAACCACAGTTATTAATCTTTCTTCAGTCTTTCTTGCTGACGTTTTGAATGAAGCGCAGGAGCATGGTGAAAATGAAGAGTTCTTAAGCTCTGCTTGTGGCTGATTTACAGGTTTTACTCAGAACCATTATGAAGGAAGAAAGTGCAGTGAGAAAGCACCAATTAAAGTTTAATTGGCATCTCAGATTGTATGAGCAAGGTATAGGATGGCAGAAATTAAAAATTTCAAAGACCTGATAGGTACTGTGATCTAACACCTCCAAAGTTTGTCTGCTTTCCCTTCTAATGACTCAGGCAGCAGGATTTCAGCTGCTTTCCAGGATGATGCTGCTGCTGTTACAATATACTGCTGTATCACCAGTCTCCAGTTAGACCTGGTAATGGAATAGCTGATGCCAACTTGGAAACTTCCTCGCAGAAGCCATGTTTAAAGAAAGCAAAAACTGAATTCAGTTTCTCATTCAGTTCAGGCCCAGTAATTCTACCTTTTTTTCTGGTTGAGCCTGAGGATGGAAAATGTTGGGGGTCCTTTTGGAAATTAATATTACGTTAAAAAAAAAACAAAGCCAACAAACAGATTAGCAAATAATTCTCAAAAAAAAAAAAAAAGTGATTGATTTCCTGCTTAAAAGCTTGGCGGGGTCCTGAGTTCCTTTCGGGAACCACAGTTTAGGTTGCAAGTCTCTGGGGGTTATGTTTGCTCAAGTGGTTTGCACATTTTAACCCTGACCTGACGGAGAGCTTTAAGTGCTACTATAAAGCAATTTTTATAAATAATAATAAAAATGCGGCACTGTTATGCCTCACCTCCTCGCTCACAGTCGTAGCCCTTTCCAGAGTCATTTGGCATATTCTGCTCGTGGGGCTTTAACTGCTGATCTTCTCACTAAGATAAAGCGACTTGCTGAACTGTTCCTGGGTTTGCCCCCAGAAGTAAGTTGTGTTTACAGAGATCTCATGCTGCTGCATAACCGCTACTAATCACTGTCACAGAAAAGGCAATTCTTTCAACAATAGATGCCATGGGAAATGAAGAGACATGTGAACAAAATGCAAACAATAAGGAACCCTGGGACTTTGTTTGCTCTTCACAATTCACTGCTCAGAGGCAATAGGTGAAGTTGCCACGTTCCAGTGATTCAGAGAACAAACCATAAAATGTTATTGTGAAAGAAGCTCCTGGATTGAGTACAGCACGTTAAAATGTAACAGGAGGTTCACCTGCATGGAAAGGGCTTATTTTATCTCCCTGCTGTTTTTATTTTATATTGTTCTAGTTATTATTATTTTTCACCAGTTTTCCTCACCTGAAGTCATTGGTGGTGTATCAGGAGCCCTTTCTCAAGCCCCCGCGTTGATCTTGGCTCCCCTCTCTAAAGTGAATCAGTAATGTGTGCAGTATTCCAGGGTGAAGATTTTCAGGCAAGAATAGGCTGAAGAATAATGGAAAGTTTCTCCTAACTGGAAAGCTTTCCTTTCTTGGATGATGTGCCACAACAGTCCAGCTCACCACTGGAAAGTAGTTAAATGCAGAAGATTTTTATGTGTAAACTAGTAAAAGTTTAAAGATATTAAAAACATTTTCCTCAAGTGGCCATGTGCCAATGGGAAAAATGTTTAATGAATATTCTAATCTGAAATTTATAACTTTCATGATTCAGGCTGCAAGCATGTTTTTTTTCCAAGGGATGTTGTAAAGTACCAGAAGTATCTATTGAACTGTGGTCTCTGGGCAGCCCTAAGAGCAGGTTTTTTCCAGTTTTATACCAGTAATTGAAGACAGTGGAGTTAAATTGGAGCAAAACAAGTAAAGTAGAAATGAATCATGGTCCTTGTCTCTGTGGGAGAAGAGGGAGAAGACTGTGTTAGAAACGGAAGGCATAAGTAATCATGGAGAGGAACATTTTACAGCACTGCCGTTCTTCTACCCTTTCCACTAGTACGTGTGGGGGTTGGGGGGATTTTAGGTGAGGTACGTTAAAGGATTTCCACGCAAGAAACCCGTGCTCCTTAGAGACTGGCTGCTATTTAAAATCTACAGAGGACCCAAGTCCTTTTCAGCATCAATTTGGAATTTTTCATGAAAATTAAAAAGACTGCTTTTTTTGTTGTCAGTGAGCATTTCTGTGACAGAAACTCAGTGTTTCTGTTAAAGCATCTCTGTGATAGCAGCATTTTGCACGTTTAAGACACTGAAACAACTGCTACAATAGCATATAACCAGTAAATTAAAGTACATCAGTGGGAGGTAAATAGTAATTTGAACACCTATGTTAGGCTATTTTATGTCTGTACATAAACAAGTGTGTTAAAAAAAGGGGGAGCAGGGGGAATCCAGAGGTATTTGGCCTTGTGTTAGTTTTTGCACTCTGGGTGCTTTTGTGGGTATACAACTTATTGTAATGCTGTTTCACTGTAGTTCGCATAACAACGTGGGCCAAATACTTCTGGAATCTTTCTTTTTCCTTTGTCTTTTCATTCTTGAAAATTAAATCTGGAAAGAACACTTAGTATTTAGGATTGAAAGATCAGGCACTTAAAGATTGCGTTATTCCAGCTGCTGGGAGTATTTATGTGGTATTGGGTTTATTGTATCTATTCTGTATTTTCCACTACTCTTTTCTTGTTAAATTACAAATGTCACCTTGTTACTCTTTGTTTGTACTGGAAACAAAAGCAATTTGTGTGCCAGGTAGTGTATAGGAACTACAACATGGCTGAGTTGCAATTACTAGGGTAGGCTCTATTGCTGATATTTCTCATCCAGAACATCTCCTTTCGCCTTGTATGAATGCTGTTAAAACATGCAGGGTGAAATTTCTTTCTTCCTACACACAGGCAGAGTTGTCATGTGTGCTTTGGTGGAACTGCTCAGATATTTGAAAATCCAGCCCAAATCAATCAGAGGGCTGCATGAAGGCATGCGGACTGGAGTAGTACTTGCAGCCTGTGCGGATTCATAGGACTTTGAATTGAATAGGAAGATGCTTTTCCTCTGATCCGTGTTAATTGCTCATCAGCCACATTCCGCATCAGGTGGGAAGTCAAGGTGGTGGCTGAGACTGCATGGAGGACTATGGGCAGGGACCGGCTGCCAGAATTATGTCACCCTTCAATATATGTAGACCAGTGTAATTCATCAGTCATTTTAAGTCAGCCAGTGAAGTTATTCTTCTTGCCAAGAATTCGCAAGCTTACAGCATTAAATTTTATAATGAGTAGAAAACATAAGGCCAGACTTTTTTTTTTCCTCTCATCATTTTATTCACTTATCAATATGAGCAAATGTGGTAAGTGTGCCAGCTACGTGGGTAGAACAGTTTATAAATACAGCAGTAATAATTGCTGGCTAGTTGGATCATTCCTTCATTGTTGCCCATTTTATAAATATCCTAGACTTGGAAGGAGTAGATTTTAATTGGCAAATGTTAGGGGCACTCATCCTCCTTTAAGAAGAAGAAAAAAAAAAAAAGAAAGAAAAAAAAAGTTCCTTAATTAATAATCAGGGGAAATGGAGAAATGTATTTTTGTTCTGCTAGACAACTGGTACACTTTTTATTGTCATTTGGTCTGGCAGTGGGAATTAAGTGTGGAGTCCTGCTTTGGAAGTGTTCCGGAGCCTCTGTTAATAACCTCACCAAATTGGGAACGGTCAATTTCCACACCAAAACAGGTATATTTTTTTGAAAAATCCTAGCAATCAGGAATGTTACCTGTTAGTATCTTCCCTTGGTACACCTCCTCCTTCCCACCCTTCTCCTCTTTGCTGTGCCGCTGGAAAGAAGCCCCCGCCAGCCGTGGAGGCAGTGCCGGGTTGTGGCTTGGCGGGCGAGACCCGGGACCCGCACCAGGCAGCTGGAGCTGGGGATGCGCTACTGAAACCAGTCAGGACCTGAGCAGTGGGGAGAAAGCACGGATAACTGGTTGCGTGCTGAAGTTTCCCCCTTTTTGCCACGTTGCGGGGGGACAGCGTGTGATGCAGCTGCAGAGCCCCGTCTGCGTGGTCCGGTTGCTGCGTCGAGGGCAGAGGAGCGAAGCTGTAGCCGTTCAGGAAGCAGTCGGGTTCGACTGTAAGCATCTTTTCTCTGTAGAAGGCTATCTGTGAGCTAAAAAACATCACCTTCACCTTCCCAGAAGAAGAAAGAGGCATCTCCTACTGCAGATTCAAAACATTCCTGGTTTCCTACAGTGCCATAATCTCCATGTAGATTTACCAGTCCACAAATAGTCAATGCATAATAGAGAAGAAGTTTAGCAAAAGATTTTTGTTGTTTCGTGTATCTTAACATTTTTTAAAAATCAGTTACTATAATTGTGGCTTTTCTGATGCTTTTATTCATCGTAACTTACAGGTTTGAATGGCATATGAAAGATACTAATTTTAATGATATGCATATCTCATTTTCTTTCAGCGAGCATTAAACAGAAAAAAAATGGCTGCAACTGAATTCAGCAATAAGGAAAACTCTGAATCAAGCACTGAGCACGATAAAGAAAATTCCTTTATCAAAACTGAACCAAGAAGAGTTAAAATATTTGATGGAGGGCAAGTGTTGTAACTTCATATATTAGATATCGTTGGGAAGATATTTTTTCCTTGATTCTAGACTTTGCAGAGATGTTGCTTCCTGTTTGATTTATTTTAAATAACGGTTCCCATACTGTGGTCTGTGGATGTTGGTTTATGTTTCCAAGAAAAATGGAAAGTCATCAGAAGCATGGAGCCATGAGAGTTACAAGGGGGGTAATGAAATAAAGAACAGTAGGCAGTGCAATACTTCTTTTTTTTTTTCCAAAGGACAAACATTAATCAGCAGTAAAGGCAGCTAGATACAGCCATAGATGTAAATTCTTTTTCCTATATTTTTCTTACATGATAAATAATACCTATTCTGCAATAAGGTTGTATAACTGTAGCCGGAGAGGATATAGTCCAGGGGCTAAGCAGCAGACTGCAGTACAGGCTCTGTCTGGCAGTTCGCTGTGGCATACGCAGGCTGGAGAACTCCTGATTTGAGAAGTGCCATGGAAATATTTACTGAGAGCCATCGTCCATGCACTGTAATACTTTAAATCGGTTGCCTGATATGAATAACAGTTGCTGTAGCCACAGTGTTGTGCCATGTACAACATCCTTATAAAACAGATTTTTTTAGTAGAAAAGTGCCAATGACACTTCCAACCAAAAATTTTGAGCACAAATGGTGCATATTTTATTATTCTCATAATTGGTGGTGGGCTCTAGGGCTTTCCATTTACTAGTTCCCAGTTTGAATCCAGTCTAGGCCAGCAGTTAAGCCGTTACCAGCTGCCCAGGTAAAACATTGCTACGTGTCTCTGCTCAGATCCAAACATTGCAGGGAGCAGGTCAAAAAAAGCTAAGTGCAACCTTTGGCATCCTTGAGCAGAGATATGAAGGGTGTAACTGAATCTGATTTGACTTTTTCCATCTAGAGACAGTCCCAGCAGGCTGAGTCCAGAGCACATTGATAGGGATTTTTAAAGACTTTCCCATTGTCGTAACTAATGTTGTTCCTTTTCTGCATCCAACGCAGAGCCTCAAAGATGCTCTTTCAGAGCTTCCTCATGGTGCCCAAACCTGCTTCCAAGAACTGACACTTTAAAAAAGTATGTTCCTGTGTTGCAAAGAGGAAATTTGAAATCTTTAAATGCTTAGTGTCAAACGGTACCTTTATTAAAAAAGGTATGCCGTTATTCCTAAACAAGTCCGTGATTACCTAGTGAAAAATCTAGATATGAGTTTAACAAATAAATGCAAAAGTTGAGCAGAAAAAGAGCATGATTGGGTTTGTCAGTCATTCATTTTCATCTGTTATATTATTTTTAAAATTCTGGTAGATTAGGGTTTCTAACTAAAATAATTTTCCATTACAACTGATTGCCTTACTGTTATGGCACTGTTACTAGGTACAAGTCAAATGAAGACTATGTGTATGTTCGAGGGAGAGGGAGAGGGAAGTATATCTGTGAAGAATGTGGAATACGTTGCAAGAAACCCAGCATGCTGAAGAAGCATATTCGCACACATACAGACGTCCGTCCTTACCACTGCAATTACTGCAACTTTTCCTTCAAAACTAAAGGTAGGGGTACTTTTCTGTGTACATTTTTACCCTTTTTTCTTTCTACTTTAAAGTATAATTCTTTCCTTCTCACATTTGGCTGTTCATAAGCTGAAGAAGTTGCCTCTGTAAAGTTTTATTGTCTAATGCTTCAAATACTTGCAGTTTCTGATTTCCTTCTTTTCCTTTTTCTTCTTTATGTTTATTCAGATAATCACATCTTTATATGAATGAGCTGTATGGCATGTCACAGTGGGTGAGAAATTAGAGTGGAAGAGGGAAATCATATGGGAGTATGATGACAGTTAGGTGAAGACAAGTGAGCTGGTTAGCTGCTCATACTAGATGGGGATGGGAACACAGAATTTTAAGTTCTAGTGGTGACCTTTTGGAGGTATGACATTGACATATATCGTACTCATATTGGCACTCAACTAATTGCTCTAGGAAAGAAATTGGCCTTTATTAAATTACTATATTAAAATGTTTTTTATACCCTTGAAGGACAAGGTTCACTTTGCGCTTGACTTTCAAAGACCCAAAGATGAACCCCTACTTTTTAAAGCCTACTTACATCAGATGTTTAAATGCATGCTAGTTTAAGCAGGCGGTATATTAAACAGTGATAGATCCAGGACTCAAAATAAGTGAAAGAGACAAGAGAAGTTCACAGCCAAAATACTTTCACTGAAAAAATTCTAAGCGGTAAAATTTTTCTTGGCTTTGAACATCATTTAGCAATAATCCCCCCCCAGCTGTAACCTCAGAAACATTTGCATTTTTAGTGGGTTTGAGACTACTCAGCAGTTGGGTGGAAAACTTCCAAGAAATAACCCAGTGCTGAGAAAGTGGGATGGATAGTCTTTAGGTTTGTCAAAACCTCTCTCTGCATCCTGACACACTGGGTCATCACGTTGCCTTTAAGATGAAATGCCAGTGTGAACCCAAAAAATTCTGATTATGGTTTTTGCCGAGTAGGCACGCTGGCCAAGTTCAAGTAACCAAGTTCTGCCCATTTGGAATTCTCCCTAGTTTCAGTTACAGCAGACACTTGTATTCGCTCCTCTTCTGCAGTTGCTATGCCCGGCTGTTGCCATTGCTGCTGGCAGAGTCAGTCACGCAGTTGGGTGTTTGGTAAACCACCCTTCATGACAGGACAGTGCAGCCAGCAACTTCATGCAGGATGGAAAGCTGGGAAATTTGCTATTTGTGAGACAATATAGTCATATAGCTTCATAACAATTATTTCAGAATTTGGGGTGAATTACTACCTTCCTTTCAAAATAGGAGTAAAGTACTCCATAAACATAGAAGAGTCATCATTTCACCCACTGTAATTTCTCCTACTGAAATACCTGAAAGAAACAGTTTTTTGAGAGACAATAGGAAGTGTAAGTATAAAGTGAGCAGTTACTTATAATAACATACTTTGCACAAATGTCATCATTTACAGATCTCTGATCTACTCTTAACCTTTTCTTGATGATATTCACTATATTTTTTTTTTCAAAGGAGAAGGGGAGAGCAGCCTGTGGGGCCTCTCAGCAGTTATGCGTTCACTTTTGAGATTCAGATCAAATATGTTCATGCTCTGATTTTGAATAAAATTAATCTGTTTGTTTTGATCAGCAGTGCAAATGATTACACTAAAAATAGAATCCATCAAATACTAAAAGAGCTGCAAGATATGAACTTTAGTTTCACGCAGTAGTTTTCTGTCAACATGACTTTGAAGGCTGAATCAGCCTTTTTTATACTTTGCCATAAACAAATGAGGGATCTTTTACACCAATGCAAAATACATCATCATCTAGGGTTTCCATCCTATTTTATCTCAATAGAGAACTTCATGAAATGTAGCCAGAGAGCTAGTAGTATTCAGGATGGTGAATCTGCTACAGCCCTTGACAGCTTGCATTGAGGGGCAAGGTTCTATCAAGTGTGAAATCAAATTATACAGGTGGTTATAAATGCAGCTGAATAAGATACAGATATTTTGAGCGTATATTTGTATACATTTGTATAGTCACAGAGCAGTTAATTTTTCTCTCTTTTTTTTTTTTTTAAGGAAATTTAACAAAACATATGAAGTCAAAGGCACATAGCAAGAAATGCATGGATTTGGGAGTCTCAGTAGGCTTAATAGATGACCAGGATGGAGAAGAAGAATTTGGTAAGAAATTAAAATCTTCTTTCTTTAGTGCATTTTTGTATTTATTTTGTCATCCCAGTTTCTTACCCTTTCTTTTCCAAAGCTTTTAAATTCTTGTACAGGGAAAAGATAGAGAGATAAAAATCTTAGAAGCTAGTCCAAGGGAGCAAGAAATACTGGAAAAACTTTCACCAGAAGAAATGACAAGCATATGCTAAAGATAAATTGCTGCATAACACAAAGTGTTATGCAGTTAAACTTTATCGGTTTCACAGATAAATATGACAGGACTGAAAATACCAGAAAAACAGCTGTTTGCCTAGAAAAAAAGGTAGTCAAGTGTAGTGTTTCTTTGAAAATAGTTGTGCATTAAATTGTCAAAGTTTTGAGATGCTCATTTCATAAAAACTACATCACTAACATGTCACCCAAATCACAAATATGTTGCTGAGTGCTTTGCAAGGTGGCTAAACATCTTCTAGTGTAGAGTTCTGTCCTTCTTCACAAATAATTGGACATAAATCATCAGATAGAGATCATTTAGAAATTCTGAACATCATTCATCTTGACCTGTTCTACTTCTTCATTAGTGATGAGAGTGTTATCAAAAATGAATGTATTTGCTAATAATTGGAATTCTGCACTTCCCACATCCTGCGATGGCCCCGCTGAAGAGGAGCTGAGATCGCAGACAGTCAAAGAGGGCCAGACTGGTTCGTGTGGGTTTTGCTCAGCATGATAAGAAAGATGTAGCTGCACCAGATGCAGTGAGATGGAGAACAGGATTGTGCATTAGGACTGTTTCGGATCTCAGCATGTCCAGTGCAGTGGTAGCATTTTCTCCTTCCTCCCGTTTCGCAGCAGGGACATGCATCGTGTTGCCTTGCCTTGTTGTATTTTTCTTCTTTCAGTGGAATAGTTTATTAGATCGTGGATGATATTTTGAGAAAAGAAAGCAGTGGGGATCTTTATTTAAACAGTAAAGGGCAAGAAAGATGAATGCACTTGCTCCCATATGACAACCGCTAGCAGAATAAGCGAATCAGCTTGAATCTAATTCTAAATAATGCTGGGAATATGACTCAGCTGGTATGATTCAGTAGTGCGCTAGGTACAAAGAAACCTGCATTTTCCCTTTTTTGGCATTCTTCGATATATTCCTTTTTGGTAAGCTAAAAGCATGTCCCCCTTTGTAATTTGAGGTACCAAATAAATAACGGAAGATAAGCGGCAGTACAAATTACTGTCCTTTTCTCACAGAGGAACAGTTTTTGTTAACATTTTCAGCCTTTACATGACAGAAAAATCGTCGCAACTTTGTTGCGTGTTCTGTAGCTTTTGACATTTTATTTAGTTTTATAAACTACAGCTGAACAGGTATTTCCACTTAATAGGAACTGAAGACATTTTATTGATTGATAAATCGATATTCCCAATTGCATACATTAAAAACTGCATTTATGGTTATAATATAATGGGAAATGTTTCAAATGTTAACAGAATTATCAGTAACAGCTGGTAGAAGTAAGCCATTTCAGACATTTGTTGAAAGATTGTTTTTCTTTGGCTCTAAGACTGTTTAGTTGAGAGAGAGAGACTCTCTTCTTACATACCACGTACAGGTGTCTGTAAACATAGTATAAATATATTATATATTCCCTCAAATACATTCTTTGTTTCAGCACAGTAATTACTTAATAAAATAAATACTCTATTTTGGGAAAAAAGCAAGACAAACATTCAAGAGGATTCACTACATAATCCATGAAATTCTTCCAGAAATTTTGAGACCGCAGTGTTTTGGCGTTTTTTTATTTTATTTTTCAGAATAGAGAAGGTAGCACTTCTTTCTTTAACTAAGAACCCCAAACCAAAAAACAACTCAGTGATAAAATCCCTACCTTTTCTAAAAGATCTGGCTCAGGTACCCATAGCAAAACCAGCTGTGCATCACAAAGCTCAGCACAAAAGTCCCATCCAAGAAGCAGAGTAATGAAGCCCATGATAAACACGCGTTTGCTGCAGCCAAACCAGTCAAGCCTCTGCAGTTGCTGCATAATACAGGGCATTTACAATTATCCATGTAAATTCAGTGAGCAACTGTACACTTTAAAAGTGTGATTTCATCTCTCAGCTCACCTGGCCACACTTGAAGGTAGTTCTCATGATAATTCAGAAACTTGCTTGTTGGCCCATTTTTAAGGCAAAGAGTCAGCAAGGAAAAAAAAGTGTGAAGTATTTGCATACATGCCCTCTCCTAAATCCTGTACATGCTGATTTTTTTGGCTACATTTGAATGTGATTGAATTTTTTTTTTTTTTTTTTTTGAGGTGTCTAGGCAGTCTGGGTTACCAAAGTGATTTCAACCACCTCTTCGCTGCCCTTTCCCCAGGGCAGCGCAGCAGTGCTCACATTTGGGGCCAGCACCGCTCGTGCCAGGTCTGGGCTCTAGGGACAGCCCTGCCGGCAGTCTGTCACTCACAGAGGAAAACGTGATGGGCCTTGGGTGCTGAGCTGCACTTGTGGCATCACATCTTTGGCCCTTTCACCCCTCCTCCTTCTGACGTGTGCTGCTGGCAGGTTTGTGTCACGTATTGTTTTGGTGCTTTAAAAAACGACGTCTTTAAGCACATATATTTTTTACTTCAGGAGTTGCGTGGTTGTTAAAAATGATCTCTCTCTTAGACAGGGGTCTGCCCGGCCCCATCTCTTTCCTCACTTGGAAGGCAATGTGAGAGGCTGTAGAGGAAGGTGCAGAGGATCTGATAAGAAATAATTATGACCTCAGAAAAAAAACTTCTTCTTACTGTAGGCCGTGTGAGGTTGGCCTCTTTCCTGACCCATAGAATGTCTGTCTGTCTGTCTGTCTCTTATCTAATTTGTCATCCGAACATTTGGAATACTGATTATTCTTATGGCAATAAAAAGGTCTGCGCCTTTGTTTAGAATAACTAAGCTGTATGTCTTCCACCACACTTTGAATTAGAGAATTAGCCAGAAATTTAACAAAGCTTTTTATTTACTAAGGAATTTGCTGGTTCTGTTTTTATGTAGTTTTTTTAAAGCATAGGCAATCACGATTATTTGAATATATAATTTTTTTTAGATTCATATGAGAAATCAGCTTTCACCTGATAGCAGTACAGATTAATAGTGCATGCAGATTGCATAAGGAATGCAAACTGTGCTCAATCCTGAACGCAGGCACGCATGCGCACGCACACACAGAGAGCTTGTTTTTCCAGTAATCTGAGAAGCAGAAATCTTGTTGTGCTGTAACGTCTAGGGAAAAAAAGAAAGAGATGCACTCTAGCTGTCTGAAACTATATGTGATCAGAGCTTTTAACATAGCATTCTTTGTATTTGGACTTGTCATCATTTGGGTATTAGTAAATACTTTCTGGCCTGGCTTTTTGTATTCAAAACCATTCCCTCATCCATTTATCTTTCATCTTCTGCTCTTCGGAATGCTCTTATCACCAAAATACAGGGTTAAAATGTAAGGAATGTTAATATCTGAATTAAATTGTCAGACGAGGTGAACTGTTCAGTGTGACAGACTGCAACTGGGGATATCCTCTTTGGCCACGTTGACCCAACATTTTTAAGACTGCTGTGCAGTCTTAAAAACAACAATAATTTGTCTTCAAATTAAAACAGTTACAAACTTTAAAGCTGTAATATTTCATATGTAAGCTAATGTATGAGTGGTACGGTATGTCTGAGTAAACTTGCACAAGATAGTTATTTAATAATGAAGTCGGTAGATGGGCAGAACTTATTTAAATTGTCTCAGTGGAGAAATTTTATTCCAAAATATTCATTACTTTACCAGTGAAAATACCTAATTGTAAGTTTCAGATATGTATTTTTATATACATACACACACATATATATATTAAAAAAAAACTTTCATTTTCTGCAGTATTAAATAAAGCCTTCTAAAGATACAATGGCTCTAAGTTAATTAGCTATATATTACTTATAGTAGATCTTAAGTGAGTTTCCATGGCTCTTCATTAGCTTAATCATGACTCAGTCTGTGTTTTCACTGCACCTACATTTAAGGAGTGAAAATAAATTAAAATCCTGCAATAATATCCTCCTTTTGCAAATAGAATGGAAGGCTGGTTCTGTATAGCTTACAAGAAAGATTTTTTTTAATTTTTTTTTTTTTAATATCAGTATCTAGTCTTCAACTAGATGTACATTAAGCATGGTGGAGCCCTACACCTATAGCTTAGGAATAGACTACCTAGTGCTAGGGTTGGTTTACAATATACAGGTTACTCAGAAAGGCTTAGATGTAAATAACCTCTTTAAACAGAGGTTACTCTTACTTTTTTGGTTAGTTTTACTTTGTTACTTTCCATACTCTTAGGAATGAAAGTCAAAAGCCCACAGTTTGGTTGGGTTGGGCTTTTGGGGGGTTTTGGGCGTTGGGGGGTGGGTTTTGACACATTTCTGAGGAGCACTGGCTATTACCAGTCTGAATTTAACCCAGTAGATGTCACTGTGGGTCCTGGTTGATGGTGATGAGCAGTGGACAGTAGCTGAAGCAAGACTGAAATCAGTCAAGTGAAGCCTGTGAACAAACTTAGGGAGACAGGAAGACAGCAAGTTTGGCTACAGATGCTAGTGCTATTTCACAGTACTTTGTTTTACCCTCTTTATAATTTGTTTGCATGGTTGTGGAACAGTCTGTTACAAGACTAATGCAATGGGTGAAAGGCGAGTGAGTCTAAGCTTGTAATTGTTTAGAAAAATAGGAGAGTGCATTGATGACATACAGACCTTACTTTCAAGTTTATGATAATATGATGACATACTAAAAAATATTTCCGCCTTTATTGCCATAGTATATATTTTTCCTTGAGTTTGATGAGGAATATATGATACGGAACAGATGCTTGATTTTTAAATGCTTTTATGTAGATATTAATCCATAACTGAAGATACTTAACGCAATTTGAGGTGACAAACACTGCTTTGTATTGCTCAGGTGCTAAAAGCCAATGAATTTAGTAAATTTAAATTTAGATGGGAATAGATAGTGAACAGACAGGCAGATACTTAGTAAGCTATGTCTTTAATCTGTGTAAGTAGAGCTAATAGCAATCCTATAGTTATCTACATAACTGTCCATTTGCTTGGGAATGTGTAAAACTTCAGCAGTCTGGACTTATATTTTCGGTTCCTTCTCGTCTTTCTGACAGTGAAAGAAAGAAAATTAACATTTTGCTCTTTATGTGAAAATCTGCCTAAATGTGATTAAGTTATGACCAAATATGACTATTATAAGCCATTGAACTTTATCATTAGATTTGGTGCAGAAATTGCTAAGTCTGTAGCAGGGCCTGATAAGTCAGGTCATGTGATGGACTAATTGATGATAATATCGCAGTTAAAATTAAAAGCTGTTAAGTTGAGATTCTGAAGAACCTTTCTTTTAGTACTTTGCAGTATGAAGATAATTATATGGCCATTGTTAAAACCATATACAGTAAGGATTCTTCTAGGAGAAACTTTTAAAATGAAGAACTTTAAAGTACATAGAGAGACCTATTTCAGTTACCTAATCCATAGCATCACAACTGGAAAAAGCAGTTCATGGGCTTATCAGCCCCAGGCGCTTCACTAATGGACATATTAGGATGCTGATAAGTCCAGCTAATGCTATTGTGCTGAAGAACTTGAAGCTTTTTCTTTCCCCACTTTGAGCCAAAATGTCAGTATAACAGAGCCTTAGCCAACAAGCTCATCAACACCACAAACACAATACAGAGCTGATTAACTAAATGAGGACCGACAACAAAATAAATGAAGGACTAAGATGATTTTTGCCCATGATTTGTGTACACTTACTTCAATACCTAGGATTAAAAACTGAATTTTATTAAATATATCTGCCATGTGAGCAAAATCCCCAATCAGTAGTTGTGTCCACGTTTCTATTATACCTTTATTTCCAGCTGTTCCTAATTTTTGCAGAGTTCATGTCCGTAGCCAAAAGTTCCTCTCTTCTGTGAAGTTGAGAAAGAAGAAAGAGTCTTGCTAAGGGTTTAAAAGAAAAGATTGCAGCAGTTGACAGAGGTTGAGAGACATTCCCTAGTCTTCCAGAAACACTGATTCTAAAAAATTGAGGCAGTCTTGAACAGTCTTTCTGTTAAAATGGTGAGAGTTACAAATTTGAAAGAGAAGTAGCTTTCATAAAGACTTCACTTAATAGTGTGAAACTTTCTTCCTGTTTTCTTTTTTTAAAAAAAACAACTGTGAACTTTCATGCCAAAAGCCATTTCCCCATATGCTAGTGGCCTTTAAATTTATGACACATCCTTCATTCTAGAATATCCCACACTGCTTGACAACCTTATACAAAGTGAAACAGAGAAGTCATTTTGTTCCCTTTGGAAATTGAGTCAGTTCTAGTTATATATATCAGCTACATAAGCATATGGTTATAATTGTGCATAGTTTAAGATAGGAAGCGAAGAATTAATTTTTCCCCAATTAAAACTGCAAGGGAACTTTAGTAGGCAGCGCACCATTACTAAAATGGATCGGGGCCAATACTACTTGGTTAACAAGACAGTGCTTGGAAAAGAGCCTTTCCCCGCAAGGAGCGGTCACAGCCTCAGCTCGATGCCTCATTCAGAGAAGAGCCATAACCTGCCCGGGTCTTCCACCGCTTAAAACTCCAGTATCAGGTCCTCTCACAACTCCACTGATTTACAGCAATGCTTAACGGGATCACTAATTACAAAAGCTTGGGCACCTCTTGTTTCAGCAAACATACAGGTGGGTATAAAAGCCAGAGCAGAGCGTTCCTTTGTGCATTGCCAGAGCTAGCAAGTCAGGAATGGGTGTTTTTTTTCATCTGATGTTGCGAAGCGGTGTGGGAGTAAGGGAACCACATTCATCGCCGTCACCTCGCCCACACTGCAGGCTCTGGCTCCAGGTAACCACGCTTAAATAGAAGCTGGCCAATGGGTGGAGGTAAACAGGGAAACAATAGAGGGAAATGATATCCCACCGAGTCCTGCATGTAAGGAATCTATGTCCCACACATGGGTCCCCTTTCCCTTTCCACGGTTTTATTCTGGAAAGATGAGACGTACACAGAAAATTTCTACGTAAGCAGCGTTTGCTAGTAAATCCTGTAGTGTTTTTCAATGTTGATTTGAAAAAAGATAGTTTCTTATTATAAATCAGGGCATTGTTTGAGCATATGTTTTCCTTGCTTTACAAATGTGACAAGTCAGTCTAATCACTTCAGGTAGTTTCTCTTGCCAGTGGAGACAGTCATTCGTGATTGACATCAACTTTCATAGAAAATGTGATTCGTGTGGAGAGAGGGAGAATAAAAGAAAAGAAACAGTAGGATTTCCCAGAGAATAGTTATGTCGTGTTGGTAAATAGACCAAAATTAAGAGGGAGTACAGACTGAAACCCGAGACTTTGCAATGCCCCATGCGTTATTTAAAGAGTTGCAGGAAACGCATGGGTCACCCTTTAGATGTAAAACATGGAGAAGTCTTCAAGATCTGTTACAGAGGCATTGGGGGAAGTTATTTCCATTCAGAAATCAAACATATGTAGAGGTTCTAACATTTCAGATGTGTTTGCTTTGCAAATTAATGATGAAGAAACACTGTTTGTGTGAAGAAGAGAAATGGCAGAAGTATAGAGGAAAATAAATGTTGAATAAGTCCATGTGGTTTTGTTAATAATATTTTTAACAATCCGACTTGCCATATTTTTGGAATGGACCTTACTGAATTAATTTTTCCACTAAAATGTATTTTCTTTTTTGAACAGCTTTGTCTGTAGATGAGAATTATAAGTGAAGACTATTTAAAATTCTAAAAAATATTTTTGTTAGCATCGTTCCAATGACCTGGAGGATTTGGGCTATTTTTAATAACATTTCAGTTTCATGCCTGCTGTAGTAAATGTAGAAAATCTATAGTTTCCATATTTAGTTAATGTACAAATTACTGTGTAGGCAAAGAGGGGCAAAGTCATTATAGAGGGATTTTTTCAAAGCAGCTATTAGTCTCATTCCTAATTGCATTGCTCATTTGAAACCATAAAGGCTTATAATGGTGGGTAACTTATTGAGAGGTAGCTCAATTAAACTCATTTATTTTACCTGGAGTTCAAGGTGCTTATTTTGGTTTTAGTAACGTAGCAGCCTCAAGTATTGGTAGTACCTTCAAATTCTTTTAAGGGTCTGATTTTTTTCAGAATCGTTCATTTTGATGGTAAGTTGCTTTGTAGATTTCTAGAGCAGGATCTCTGAGATTTTAACTAACCAGCCATCATTGCTTTTGCAGAGCCAAATGATTTTTATGCTGATATTTTTTTTGGACAGCTCAGCAGACAGACCTTTAATCGAATATAAAATATTAGTGCATTCAAAGCATTTTGTCTTTTATAAAATATGATCCCAGACAGTCTGGCTTGGAATCTGATACAGCAGATGGGATTTTCTGTCCTTTACGAAAGATGATTCTTTCTTTCCAAGTTACGATATAAAAGAAGGTGAAAAGCTGCAGTAGAGCTGTATTTTGTAGAGAAGTTTACCACTAGACAGCAGTTTGGCTTTATGACTTGAAGTCAGGAGGGCTTCTTAATGTGAGCAGTGTAGGTAAGTTTTGAAAGGATTAGGGCTTTCTTGCCTCCTAGGACATAGTGGGTGATTTGTTAATACACCTTTCAAAACATTAGCAAAGTGAAGAAATCTGGTAAGGTCTAATTTTGGTCTCTTTTGCCTGTTAACGAGACAGATTCCTGACTAACAGCCTCCAGTCTTTCTGTTTGCATCCTTCAAAAACCTTTGCAGCAGTGATTCATTTAGGTACAAGGACACCCACTTATGAGTCAGAACCAGCTAGAGAATATCCCACCGCTAAGGTTGGCAGACCAGCTTCGTATGTCGTCACTGGGAACTTAATGAACCGGGAATCTGCTCACATCTCCCCAAGCGAAAGAGTGAAGGGTGACTTTGAGCAAATGGTTATAAATGGCTTAAAAGAAAACAGCCATATCCAGAAGGTTAAAAACAACACGGAAGCAGAAGATGAAAGATTATGTAGCTATATAATTAAATACGTACACTGGAAATAAGAACAAAAATGAAAATCTTCCCTGTTGCTTTGATGCAGTGGGATGTGACTGAAAAACGCACGCGCCATGTGATTTTTTTGGTGTTTCTAATTACTCCCTCCCACCTCCTTTCCAATCAGTCCAGGACCTTCATTGGCTTACCTTCTAATTCCCACTTTTGCAGGTGAGAAGCAAAGATTTGGCTATGACCGGTCAGGATATGATGTGGAGGAGTCTGATGGTGCAGATGAAGATGAAAATGACAATGAAGATGATGATGAAGACAGCCAGGCTGAGTCAGTCCTATCCACAACCCCCTCGGTGACGGCCAGCCCCCAGCATCACCCCTCTCGACACAGCCTGCAGGATGCCACCAGCACTGATGAAGACATCAGGCTTCCAGACTGTTTTGCTGGGGTTCACACGGACTCTATGGACGGTCTGCCAAAAGCACTGCTGACGAAGATGACTGTCCTTAGCGCGGTGCAGTCAGTTAGCAGGACCTCCAGGTCACCAGCAGAATTCACCCATCAGGAAGCACAGGAGGATAAAGCCCAGGAGAGAGGAGCGGGTCCTCGCAGTGCTAGTGCGGCACCGGCGGACGTCCCTCCTACATCTCCAGGTCGCCAGATGTCTGTGGATTACCCCGATGCAGAAGCAGCCTTGGGCCACCCCTTAATATCAACTGCAGCTCTTACAAAGGTAGGAGTTATCTGACTCTGGGGGAGAGAGTGGGACTTTAAATCCTCCTTTTAAAGATCTTTCTGGAAATTTTTCAAAGTTCAAAATGTTCGCCCTTTCCTTCATTCTTCGAGTTGTTGGCCGATGCATCTTTAAGAGGGCTGAAAATAATCCTAGCACAAATGTGTAGGACTCTAGAAACAACAATGTTGTAGGAACACTGCTTTTCAAATTCTTAGTTTTTATTGTATTCTCCCTGAAAGGATTAATTGTAACATGGTCGTTTAGGCTGAAGTTTGAAGCTAGTAGATTGTATTTCAAATAAGAAGGGATATAACAGAAATGTAAAATGAACATATGGTGGTGGTTATGAAGTTTTCAGAGGAAAGTGATAGAATTCAGAAGTCATTTCACTCTGAAATATGACGATAGAATCATTGGTAATTCCCAAGGGAAGTTAATCTAGTCCCAAAGGTTTTTGCCTTATCACTGTAAAAAAATTGTGCAATTGCTTATCTCTCCTCCAAATATGCTTAATAATAGAATTAGAAAGAATACCAGATGTTCCAGTGAAACTAGGAGATTGCCCTTGCACAATAACAAAAGGAGAGACAAGCGCACAACAGAGACCTGAGTTCCCAGTGCTCTCATTTTTCCTCCAAGCTGAAAGAACATTTTGATCAGAAAAGGATCAATTTTGCCCATGCCTATTCTAAACACATGGCTCTTCAGAGCAGTGTGCAAAAAGATGAGGTCAGTCTGTGTGCAAGGCTGCAGGAGCGTTCAGTAATTTTGGCGACTGTTGTCTTTAAAATTGCTGAGGAAATCACAGAGAGGAACTGCCAGGTGTTAAGCCTTTTACAATTCAGCAATATTTTAATGGACTGTAATGGGGACAGTACAAGTCACAGACGTGATTGACCATAAGGATATCTCTTGAAAGTTTTGAATTCTTACTGCAGACCATGAAGGCATTAGAGCTTTCCCGAATAATGCTCTGAAAACTGTGATGCAAAATGTAGTTTAAATAAAGGAGTAATTACTGCCTTCTCTGTGATGAATGCAGTTTTTACAAATAGTATATGCATGCAGTTATACAAAAAATAAGCAGCTGGAAATTTTCAAAATCTTAAGCAGTAAGTAAAAATTTCATTCTAGTTTAAGTACTTACTGGCTTGTTTTTTCTTTGAAAATCTGTACTGCTGGATTGATTTTTTTACAAAATTTAAGATAGTGAACCATTGGCAAGGAGAAACAGTAAAAATTATTGCTGCATTTCCTTGTTTGACACAGGTTCATTCCTGCTTATGAGAACTGTGAGTCCATGTGGCAAATGTAAATTGGAGCGATTTTGTAGTATGACATAGAATAAAATGTAGTGGTCTCTGATCACTGTATATACCTGCCACAAAAGGGGTAGGATCTTAATATTTGGATTTGGGGTTTCAGTTGTTGCCAGTAGATACCAGAAAGACATTTGACTGAGTTTACTCCCTCATCACACAGAACCACTGAAGCCTCAAGAAAATATTCACACAATTAAAAATGTTGAAAGGTCCTCATTAATATAGCTCTAATGATTGTCTACATTAATATATTAAAAAAAAAAAAAAAAAAGGCACATTAAGTCAAACAAGGCAGTAATTCTTTCCAGACTACCTCCTCCTTTCCCAGATCAAAAGAAGTGGCAGCTGTGTGTCTGATGGTTAATCTACAGTTTGTTCCTATTGTGAATAGTTTGGATCCCACTTCTTGCAATCGAGAGAAGGGATCGAGACAGCTCAGGAAGGCTGTTGTATATTCCTTCGAAAGCATCCATATCAGTTTATCAGGATTTCTTGAGAGGTGTCAGACAGGACTTAATTCTGAGAAAGATGTTGGCTTCCTTCTCACACCCTTCTTCCCATTTAGACTGATCGGCACTGCATAGTCAGTAAATCATATTGTCCTTTAACCAATACATTTCTTACCAGCAGTTTTCAAAAGCATTTCTGTTTGTGTTTCAGTTTTGTGTCTACTGTAGAGATTTCTTAAGTTTGGTCAAAACCACAGAATTACTAGGACTATATAAACTAAATAAGGTTGCACCACTCTTTATATGTTATGAATATGCCTAAAATGAAAAGATACTGCGAGATTGCAATTGCAGTTTAAGACTTCTCGTTTTAGGAATTTTTAGGAAAGGAGTTGCCGGCCTTGGTTGGTAGCACAGGCTATATGAGAAGAAAAGGGAACATATAAATATGATTATCAGTCCAGGTTTAGGCACCAAATCACAGCGAGCTGAGGCAACAGTGGGATGTGAGTTCTATGTCTCACTCCAGTATCTGCCTGTCACCTCCGCTTCTGTGGGTGCTGTAGTTGTCATCCATCTCTTGTCGTTGCTTATCGCCCATCTTCCGCGTTAGAAGCGCCTACGGACAAACATGCCGTGATGCTGCCTCTGCCTGCCAGAGGCTGTAACGGCTCCACTAGAGGAACCCGGTGCATCAAAAAAGCCAGGTTGTGCTCATTCACCCTTCTCGCCTGAGGTGATTTCCACAGAAAACAGTTCTCCAAAGCCTTCTCACTCCTTAAAAAACACATACAAAGGATATTCAGCAATGTTTTCAAGTCCTAGCGTTCAAGAGAAATTAGCCAGGGTAATTAGGAGAGGAAAATTCAATTAGTGGGCGAGGAAGGAGTTGGAAAAAGAAAGGAAGGAAATTAGTTCATTGTTCAAGCTGGGCAGTATATACTGTGAACCAGTTTGTTGTTGTTTTTTCTTAAAAGGGAGTGTGGGAAGCGCTCCCGGCTACCTCGCGTTTTCGTTTCACTTGAGGGTAGCGGTGGCCGCCGCATTAACACGCCTGTGTTGTTCTCTCCCAGAGCACGCCCTCCGTCAGCTCTCCCTCCTCGCTGGTGGACAGCAGCATGCCGACCGCGGCGCCGTCGCCCTATGCCGAAATCCCAGAGGAGAAGCCGGCCGGGTGCCCGCAGCACGCCGCCGAGCTGAGGGCTCCCCAGACTCACCTCTTCAGCCACCTCCCCCTGCACTCGCAGCGGCAAGCCAAGGCGCCCTACGGCACGGTGCCGGTCGGGGGGATTCAGGTGGTCCCCGCCGGCCTGGCCGCCTACTCCGCCTTCGTCCCCATCCAGGCGGGGCCGGTGCAGCTCACCATCCCTGCCGTCGGCGTGATTCACAGAACTACCAGCGCCCTCGGCGAGGCGGGCGGCGCGGCCGCCGGCACCGCCGCCAATCCCGTGGGAGTCGCCGAGGTGAACAGCGTCGTGCCGTGCATTCCCATCGGCCAGGTGAGCGTGCCGGGCATCCCGGGTCTCGGCACGCCCGGCCTGCAGCCCCTGCCGCCGCTGGGCGTGGAGACGGTGAACATCTTGGGCCTGGCAAACACGAACATCGCCCCGCAGATGCGCCCTTCGGGAATTACCCTCAACGCCGTGGGCCTCCAGGTTCTGACCGCCGGCGCGGCCCCGCAGGGCAACCCCAGCCCGCAGGCCCACCTTCCCGGCTTGCAGATCCTGAACATCGCCCTGCCGACCCTCATCCCCTCCGTCGGCCCCGCCGGCGCCGAGGGGCAAGGAGCCCCCGAGGCACCCGCCTCGGGCGGCAAGGCCTGCGAGTCCCAGCCGGAGCCGGCTCCCGGCGGCTTCCCGGCGGCCGAGG